>NC_069502.1:940569425-940691925 GCF_027579735.1 Bombina bombina | reverse complement strand
TTTGCAAATCCGCTGTATTTACTGGTCCTTTAATATAGCTACGAGGTCAGAGAAATGAGAGTTCTTATTTTACATTATTTATTGCTGTCCAGGTAATCTTTTGACAACTGAGATAACATTTATCTCTACCTTTTGTTTTATTGTTTTTGTACAAATATTTCTCTGATACCCTGTTGCCTAAAGTTGGATCTTCAAGTTGTATGCTATTCCCCTTGTATAACTATTCAGGAGGATATGATGTGATATTCTATATATCTTATTGTGCTAGTATGTACCTGTATCTTTTGAACATTATCTCTCAATAAAAAATATTACAGATTTAAATTAAAAAAAAATCATTTTTTTCTTCATAAATGGAAAGAGTCCATAGCTGCATTCATTCCTTTTGGGAATTCAGAACCTGGCCACCAGGAGGAGGCAAAGACACCCCAGCCAAAAGGCTTAAATACCTCCCACTTCCCTCATCCCCCAGTTATTCTTTGCCTTTCTTCCCAGGAGGTTGGCAGAGAATTGTCAGAAGTTTTCGATAGTCTCTTATGGAGGGTAGTACTCTTTGGCATGGGACTGGAGTTTCAAGTAGTCCTGTCAGCCTCTCAGTGAGAGCATGGAGTCTGGAGATGCAGGGAGAGTCTTTCTGCAAAACCATCCTGACTCATATTAACAGCTCCACAAGCAATCAGCGTTGATGAGTTTTGCTGCCTGCTTTTTACTCTCAAGTCCGTGGCAGAGTCGACGCTACTATCTGTCACACTTGGAGGGCCGTGTTCCTGTTCCACGGCGTAGATTCCGGTAAGATCGATTCATTTTACTTTCATCATGGATGTATTGTAATTACAACTGTTTATCTGAGAGGGGCTACAAACTTTCGGGGATAACTTTAAAATAGGGTCTCAGTGAGGCTCCTTTCTATATCTAGGATTCAAGGGTTAATATCTCCTGAGGGGGGTTATTGAAAAGGGGGGTTTAAAATCATGTTTGTTATGTCATTCTGTCTGCTACTGTGTAGTGTTGCTTCGGCTCATGGCTATTTTGCAACATAATGGCCTATGTCTAGTGACGCGGCCTTTACGGCGCAGTTTACCTTGTGACTCCATTTCTGCATTCCTGACCGTGTGGTGACGGAGAAATCCTAGTCCGCTGGTGTCTGGTTCTCTGAAGGTGGTGAGTGCCCAAGCCATTGGGGGTGTAAGGTGCCGTTTAGATTTTTCTTATTGGTCTATTTTTTATTCAGTGTCCCAGTTATGGAGAACTCTGATTTTTTGGAGACGGATGTCTCTGATTCAGGCTCTACTTCTTGCGAAGAATATGAATTGGCCTGGGTGATACATGCCCATCAGTTATGTTCCAAATGCCGTTTTAGAGTTCTCTGTTCCTCGGGAACGGGGAATCAGGTGCCCACTGAGCCATCCGCCTCTGGGGAATCTATTTTCCACGAGACGAGTTCCCTACCACCAATTCTTACTACGTATGCAGGTAAACTTATCCTTCTATGAAGTGTGGCCTGTTCCCAACGTAGGATACGACACAGTTCTGCATGGCCATATCTTTGGCGCTGGCACATCTGCACCTCCCGGGAGTGTGCTTACAATATTTTCCGTGTTCCGTTAACCGGGGCTCATCAGCGCTGGGATTGCCTGGTCCAGTTTAGCCCTCCGGGGGAGCGACTGCCCCTGAGGCCTCAGGGGGTTAACCTTCGGGGCCGGTGTTTTATTTTGTCCTGGCGGAGGTATGTTGCGCCTTTCGTTATAGACTGGCGCGCCTTCGTGTTCTACTAAGGCATGTTTTTGGCGTTGCTGGAGGATCCCACTCTTAATGGGTTTGGGGATTCTCAGTCTTAATCTTCGACTGGCTTGCATGCATAGACATAAGGGGATAAAGTAATCTTCTTATAGTTTTTGTTATTTGTGTATCCTTTTCCAGTTCTGAGCTTGGAAGTCTCAGACCCCTGTTGGGCTGGTCCTGCGGGTCTGTCCGTTCTTTCTGGGAGATAACCTATGGGTTGCCTTAGCCTTTATTTTCATCCGGTGAGGATGATTTTTATTTGGTCCAAAGCTTATGTTGTGGTGTGATGTTTCCTTCGGGAACTTTCTTCTCTGCAATTGATACTCGCAATTTTGTGGTCGCACTGTTTACAAAAGTCTGTCTGATTGTTCTTTATCCCTCCATCTCGGGGGAGACTCTATGTGGCCTTGACATTGCTGGGGCCCTTGGTTTCAGGCTGGTCCTGACTAGGTACAGATCCTTCTGTCTTTGAGGCCTAGTTCAGACACGTGGTGCTTTTTTATGTCCGTTTGGTCCTTTGGTCCGGTGAGGGCGCCTAGTGATCACAATATGATTTGTGTTGTTTACTTGTTTTAGCTGCAACTAGCATCCTGAGAGGACTTGAGGGTCCGTGGTTAGGGGCATGGGGAATTGGTTCAGTCCTCATTCACCTTTCAGTCTAGTGGGCCGGGACTCCGCTGAGATCTGCGGCGAGATGCTCAGTTGTTTTCTATTTTTCCGGGAGCTAGAGTGTTCCCTACCGTTGTGGGTTGGAGGCTTGGAGGAGTAAGGTCCTTCATACCGCCGTTCTTATGGTTGCCTTCCATGGTCTCTTTGGAAGTGTCCTTTTAGGACTTGTTCCTTTTAGAGGTTCTCTTCCTTTGGGTCGAGACTTTCTGGACTTCGTCCGCTTTTTCTGGTGGCTTTGGCCACTTAATTAGGAAGTGAAGGCCGTGAGGTTCTGTCTTTCTTTCAGGAGTTAGTTGTCTCCATATCTGTGGCGATAGGAGGTGTTGTCTCTTTTTCCAAGCTTTTTTCTTAGGGGATGTTTTTCTGCCTGGGTTCAGGATGCTTTGCATTCTTCTCCCTTGGGTGTGGTCCTCTGGAACGTTAATCTGAAAGGATTATGGAGACTAGCCTTTCTGTCTACTCTCTTTCGGATCACTCTGTTCTCGTTCTCATTTCCCTTAGTGTTGCCCTTGGGGCCATTGGGCTCTAGAGAGATTGCGTGACTTTGTCGCGGCCTAGCACCTTGTTGGGGGGGTGTTGACCTCCGGCTAAGGGTGTTTTCTTCCCTTTGGGCTGGGAATTACGAGTGAGTCCTGTAACCGTTCTCCGGGTTTCCGGGTTCTCATCCCCTGTGAGGTCTGATTGCTTCAGATGGGGTATCTTGTGTTCCCTGGGGGTGTCGTTCGTTCTAGGACGATTCTGGGTCCAGGGTTCTTGTCTTGGATTCTTCTTGGCTGTCTGGAGACTTATGATCCTGTGGACTGGTTCCGGACGACCCAGTTTTTTCAGGGACCCTATGTTGCGACATAGAGGCTAGCTCATTGGGCTTGCAAGCAGGAATGCCAGAGTTCACATCCACCTTCGGGTACTGGTTATAAACTTTAAGGCCTGACTTGTCCTTGGGACAGATTGTGCTCCTCTTCATGTGGAGCTTTTTCTCTGTTGGGTCAACAGTGGTGTCTGGATGATTTTTTCATTTGGTCCGTGTTTTGATCATACTATGGCTTCATGTCTTGTGGACACTATTCTTATCTGTGCCTTTCCCTTTTGAAGGGATAGTTTGTCTTCCTTATGAGCTGGGGTTTCTTCTCTCTGGAGGGTCTTTGTCCTGCCCTGTGTGTAGGACGTGGGATCAGGTGGCTTATTTCTGCTGCTCTCTGGGCTCTGTTCCACCTGTTGGAATTTGATCTCTATATACGTAGAGTCTGTCTAAGAGAGCTGTGACTGGTCTTCCTACGGATCTATTGTACTTTTCTCTGTTCCAGGTCCCAGGGAGTGCCTAATTTTGGAGGGGCGGATTGGGTTGGCACCCGAGCTCTGTTGGGGTGGGTGAGTCCCTCCTTTTTCTTTCCATCCCCTGGGGGCTTGTGGTTGGGGTCTTTCTGTTGCCCCTGTCTATTAGACATGTCTGTCACTTGGGCTGGTCTGGTGTTGGAGCAGGATTTGAGATCTGTTGCTCTGCTAAATTCGTCCTCGTAGCATTTGAGGTACAATAAGCCTCTTGAGGTTTCTCCTTTCTCCATGTTCAAGATTTGTGGGAAGGACTGGCGGCTTTTAGATAGCCTGTGACGTTATCTGCTGGGTAGTGGATACTTAGCAATCTGAAGGATCCTATCTTCAGATACTTTCTGCTTGCCCTGCAAGTATTTAAGTTTCAGAGTCATTTTTTGATGACTGTAGTGTGCAGTGTTTTTGCTTCAGGTGTTGTTCTTCAGACCTATCTGAGCTTGCTGCACGAGGTTTCATTTCTGAATATTTCGGTATTCTGAGCTACCTTTTTGTGACTTGGGGACCTTCGTCTTCAGTTGCTTTTTAGAGTGCGGTTGCAGTGTGTTAGGGGAAGATCTTCTCTGTTTTATACTCCCAGTCTTATCCTGTGGTTTCTGTTTTTCTGTGGTCTGGGCGTTGCCTCCCCTTGTTTCTATGAGACTGGTGGGTCTCTGTTGGTCTGGAGTTCCTTATGCTAGCTAGACAGCTATCTCAGCATACTAATGCACTGTGGCTACTCTGCACTGTAGAAAACCGAGGGTTGCAAGTTCGATCCCCGGCGAGGTCTACTCAGCCCTTCTCCTTTCGAGGTTGATAAGATGAGCAGCGCCTTGAGTCCCTTAAGGGGGATTAGCCGTGCTTTACAAGTACATTAATGTTTTTCTCTGTGTCTTTTCTTCCTTGTGGAAGAATACGGTAGCTTGTTTCCTTTCATTAGTAAGGGATGTGTTGTTTGTAGACCGACTGCTGGGCGACTGTGTCTCCTGGAGGCTGTTGACTCAGTCAAATCTAGTTCCTGCGGTCTATAGCAATTCTTGTGGACTATCTGCGGTCAATGTCCTTGGGCCTCTTCCTTTTTTTCAAGTTGTTCTCGGCTTCGGACGAAGCGGGATGTTGTTGGGTAGGGGTTTTCAGGCCTGATGCCCTCAGAATGGGCCGCCTCTTGTACCCTCCTGTTTTTGCATTCATTGTCCTCTATAGCTTGGGTATTGTTTTTCCAAAAGTAATGAATGCAGCTGTGGACTCTTTCAATTTATGAAGAAAAACTTAAATTATGCTTACCTGATAATTTTCTTTTCTTCAGATGGAAAGAGTCCACAGCTCCCCACCCGTATTTTTCTGTAGGGCGTCTATTATTTTTGTTCTTCTGGCACCTTTTCACCCTGATATTTCTTCTACTGTTCCTTGTTCCCTCGGCAGAATGACTGGGGGATGCGGGAAGTGGGGGAGGTATTTAAGCCTTTTGGCTGTGGTGTCTTTGCCTCCTCCTGGTGGCCAGGTTCTGAATTCCCAAAAGTAATGAATGCAGCTGTGGACTCTTTCCATCTGAAGAAAAGAAAATGATCAGGTAAGCATAATTTTAATTTTTTTTACATTTTAATATATATTTTTTTAAATCATTGATTTTTATCCATCCTGATATCATATTAATTACATAAACAGTGCATTACTAATACACAAAACATTATTAAAAATATTGTGTTATAATATCTCATTAACTATGAATTGCATTATAATATAATTTGGAATCAAATATGTTTTTGAATCCAATATGCAAACACCTTGTTATGCAACCAAAATAGAATAATATATACAATTAAAATAAAATTACACATCAAGAATCATACACAGAGTCAAACCTAAGAGCAAACAGTCTTAAAGGGACATGAAACCCCAAAAAATTTTTTCATGATTCAGATAGAGAATACAATTTTAAACAACTTCCCAATTTACTTCTATTATTTAATTTGCTTCCTTCTCTTATTATCCTTTGCTGAAAGGTGTATCTAGGTAAGCTTAGGAGCAGCAGAGAATCTAGGTTCTAGCAGTTGATTGGTAGCTGCATATATATATCGATTGTGATTGGCTCACCAATGAGTTTAGTTAGAAACTATTACTGCATTGCTGCTCCTTCAACAAATGATACCAAGAGAATGAAACAAATTAGATAATAGAAGTAAATTAGAAAGTTGTTTAAAATTGTATTCTCTATCTGAATCATGAAAGCAAAAATTTGGGTTTCATGTCCCTTTAAGCAAAAATCAAGGCCACTACTCTACAAAGTAGTTCTGGTTGTAAATACTTTAGAACATATATTTATGTTATAATTATATAATATATTTTTTTAAATATAAATTGAATTTATCACTCTAGAAAATCAAATTTATAAAATCAAATTTATGAGTGTAAAATTAAAACAGGTGAGTAATGATAGAGTATATAACATTTTAGAAAGTAGCACCTTTAAAGGGACATGAACCAAAAAATGTTTTTTTGTGATTTAGATAGAGAATACAATTTTAAACAACTTTCCAATTTAATTTTATTATCTAAAACAAACAGGGGTGAGCCAATAAAATAAGGTGTATATGTGCAGCCACCAATCAGCAGAGCATACCTAGGTATGCTTTTCAACAAAGGATACAAAAAGAACAACACTAATTACAATTGGGGGGGGTTATGTCACTTTAAGTTTAAGGAAACTTTTAGAAAACATAGATGCAGGTTTTGCCAAAAGATTTTTAAACAAAAATATGAATTCATAGATACATATGAAATATCCTTGAACTCCTACTTTTTATATATTGTCTAAGTTTCATAAGGATGATAAGAGAACCATAGTATCAGGAGTGGGTTCTCTGACAAGCAATTTATCAATATATAGAGATAACATTTTTCAGCCATATGTTTGCAATACCAGAGCTTATTTAAAAGACACATTTTATATATTCTTAAGAATATACTAAAACAAGAGAAAAAATGGTGCTTAGTAATGGCTGATGCTACATAATTGTAGACAAATAGAAATAAAGATAAATGTGTTGAAGCCGTTAAATTAATACTCAGTAAATATTGTAATTTGACTAGTGAACAAATTTATTTTATTATAATTTTGTTAGATGCCATTTATTACTGGTTCAATGGAAATTACTATTTACAAGTAAGTAGTACAGCAATGGGCAGTAGATTTGCACCCATGCAAAAATGTATATGGCAACCTGAGAAAATCAATTTATTTATAATTTGCATTGGGATATAAATCTAGTTTTGATATAGAATAGTACCAAAGCAGAATCAGAACATTTTATGATTTTTTTTAAAAAAAATATGAATAACTAGCAAATCAATTTGAACTGTGAATTCAATTTTCTTCTTAGATTTAGAATTATATTGATAATGGAGAAATAAAAACATTTTTTAAAACCCGTAGACGTTTCAACTACATTGAAATGAATAGTTGCTATTTGAAAAGTTGAGTAAGTTAAGAAATATACAACAAGGGCAAATACATAGATTAAAGGGGCAGTCTAGTCAAAATTAAACTTTCATGATTCAGATAGGGCATGTAATTTTAAACAACTTTCCAATTTACTTCTATTATCTAATTTGCTCAATTCTTTAGATATCCTTTGTTGAAGAAATAGCAATGCACATGTGTGAGCCAATCACACAAGGCCTCTATGTGCAGCAACCAATCAGCAGCTACTGATTCAGCAAGTGATATCAAGAGAATGAAGCAAATGAGATAATAGAAGTAAATGAGAAAGTTGTTTAAAATGACATGCTCTTTCTAAATCACGAAAGAAAAAATGTGGGTTTCATGTCCCTTTAAGGCAACATTGTATGTCCCATGTATTGTAGGTTGCAGAAACATTACAACATGTAAATTACATTTTTGGAATTACGTCATTATTATTATTTATGTAATTACGTAGCCCAGAATTATTTTGTTATAAAAGTTTCTTACAGCCGATATATCAACCCCATGTATAAAATCCTCTGATGTCTTTATTTTACCAAGTATTTTTAGAGTCCGCTATCCCAATGTTTATTTATAGCATTAATCACTTTTCTACTTTGTGCACTATAATTTAAAATAATAGCTGAAACTTCTTTCTCTTTTAACAAAATATTATTCCTATTTTTTCTTTAGTTCAAATATTTCAACACTGAGCACTCAGATAAGCGACCTGATGTGGCTGAGCGTGCAGAGATGAAAAGTCAGGTGCGCACAGCTGCATCATCACGCTGCGCGCCGCTTCACTCTCAGTGTGTCACAGCCTTAATTTGAATACATTCACACAACAGTCTGAAATCTTAAAATAAAATTAGGAAGAACAGCATTTATAAAACATAGTAATTACTGTAGTGCAGAGCTTTCCAAACTTTTCATGTTGGTGACACACTTTTTAGACCTACATAATTTCGTGACACAGTAATTCAGTTGTACTGGCAAGCAGGAGGTTAAACTAACTTGTTTTAAGAGATACGGACACATACATAAATTATATAATAACGAAATGTATTTACAAGTAACAGTATGGATGTTCAAGAATTAAAAAAAGTTTAATAACACCAATAGCTATCATCAAGCATTTTTAAGCTTCCACTTCCTATCCATATATCAAGAGCAGGAGCAGCAATGCACTACTGGGAGCTAGCTGCAGAAAAAACCCCATTGACTTCTGACTTCAACTCAACGTTTAAGATGCTGCCCTCAGAACTCTGCGAGTCAAACTGACTACTGCCTGCGCTGCAAACACACTGCTGTCCCACTCACTGACTACACATGCAGTCATATGCTGATTGAGGAGACTACACGTGCAGTCAGGAGCCAATGTGCCGCCAATGGGAATATTTTCAGTTCCCGCTAAGCTGCGCCAATAGGTTGATCTGTCCTACTATGTATCAATCACGTGTCAACCACATGATATGCGCATAGCAGGCAGGCGGAAAGTCGGAAACAAAAAAAAGAATTTTAAATAAAAAAAAAATTGTGCTGAAGCAGGGACACACTGCCGCCGACACACTAATGTGTCACAACACACAGTTTGGAAAGCACTGCTGTAGTGGCTTAGATTAATAGAATATACATTTAAAAATATAAAGAAAATATAGGAATAATAAAGAGAGTTCTACCACATTGTTGAGGAGAGAACCTCACTAATCTTTTGGGTTAAAATGAAATCTATAACCTATATACATTAATACCTAAGGGTTTACATAAATATATTTAACTTTATTACTTGTTATCATTATTTTGTATTAAATTATATTTTTAGAACTTATTATTTTATTTTTGTATATTGTATTATAAATTAAATTTTATAAATCTCATTTTATTAAGTGATAAATTCAATGTATTTTTTTTAAAATAAGTATGTGTTCACAATTAGAAAATAAAGGTACGTTTTATAGTCTCAATAGTTAGAACTACTTTGTAGAGAAGGGCTTCACTGACCGAGGAGATTGACAGCCCCTGGCATGCAAGCAGGGGGTGGCATTGCACACAAGGCGAAGTGTGCATTGATAAATGCGGGCAGCCTATTGCTTCCCAATAGCCACGAAGCAGGGTGGACAGGGCCATAGATGTTCTTTCATTTATGACTGTTGGTGTGTAATTTGATTTTAATCTATTTTGGTTGTATAATAAGATGTTTGAAACCATATTTGATTCCAAATGATATTATAATATAATTCAGAGTTAATAAAAAATAATAATACAATCATTTTTAATATTTTTTTTCTGTATTAGTAATATGCTGTGTCTGTATTAAGGGTTGATAACATTGCAATAGTTAAAAGAACTATGCAATGGAAGAGGACTTGGCTCCTTAAACGGACATGAAACTCAAAATTAAACTTTAATGATTCCGAGAGAATATGCAATTTCAAACAACTTTTCACTTTACTGCTATTATCTCATTTGCTTTGTTGCTTTGTTATCTTGGTATAATTTGTTGAAAAGCATACTTGAGTAGGCTTAGGAGCAGTAATGCACTACTGCGAGATACCTGCTGATTGGTGGCTGCTGATATATACCTCTTGTTATTGGCTCACCTGATGTGTTCAGCTAGCTCCCAGTAGTGCATTATTGATCCCAAGACAACAAAGCAAATTATATAAAATAAATAAAGTGGAAAGCTATTTAAAATTGAATGTTTTATCTGAATCATAAAAGAAAAAAAAATGGGTTTAATTAAAATTTATTGTATTAATATTTTATCACCTTTGAGTTGTATTATGATATCATTTAGAATCAAATGTGTTTTTGAATCCAATATTGAAACACATTATAATTTAAACAAAATAGAATAATATTCCAGCAAAGTGAACAGAGAGAGTATCCTTTAAAAAAATAAAATAAATAACAGTTATCGATGAAGCATATGCACAGGTGTTAATATAAAATCACAGACTATTACATCACAAGAAGACAGGACTTTATTGTATCACTTATGAGCTGGTTTTGGGATCAGCAGAGGACTCCAAGGCTGGCATTTATCTTGCGGATGTACAGTGTTAGCTTACGTGAACCTGTCCTCCCGGGATTGCAAAATGCACAAGCAAATGCATAGCCCAATGGAGTACGAGTAGGGGGTTGTCAATTACCCTGTAGCAATGGGCCCCTAGAACTGCATACGCAGCTTTCTCCAAGCTATATAACCCACAGTGAGATTGTGAACTAGTCTATGTAAGCCCTTGTGTACAGGTTCTTGATTTTACTTGTTTTTAATTGTTGTAATACAGTATTTCTTTCCAATGGCATGGAGAGTCCACAAATCCATTACATTTCTAGTGGGAATTCAACTCCTGGCCACCAGGTGGATGCAAAGAACACCCCAGCAAAGCTTCAAGTATCCTCCCATTACCCACAATCCCCAGTCTTTGCCTGTGTAACATTGTAGGTGATGTGCTGTAAGGTGTATAATCCCACGGGGGGGTGTCAGCGCAGGCCAAAGCCTGGGGCCTAGTGTACCACCTGAGGCATATGTAGATTATCTGATAAGGGCCCCTTAGAATGACTCAGACCACGCAGCATTATGATCGAAAGCCAATTCTGTTTATTGCACAGTGCAAGCCTTTCTTATAGTAACATACAGGGTTAAGGGGATGACACGTTAGGACCGCGTCATCTTACACAGTTATACAGAGCAATTTACAAGGAAAAACTGGAACATGAGTTTCTCATAACAATAATTACAGAGTCATAACAAACTACCATCTGCGGAGACAACAAGGATTCTGAAGCCTCTTGTTTACATTATCTTATTCTATCTTATTTCTGGGCGTCGGGCCAGGGTACATTGGCAAGGCCGAACAGCTAAGGAAATTATCATAACATGCATATAATTCTCACTGCATAATACCCCAGTATAATAAAGTCTATTCATTACAAAATGGCTGTGAGGAACAAGATGGCTGCGAAGAACAAGATGGCTGCCATCAGGTTCATATTACCCCTAACATACCATCCTTTTATTCTAACAGAATAACATAAAAATAGACAGGCATAGAAAATTAGTAAAGCCTTATATTATGGTAACAGAAGTGATATACTGTTATAGACTAATTGTCACTGCATATAGGTACAGTCCCTCCAATACCTTCCATCTATCCTCCAGCCTTCCCAGAACTACCGGTCTACCGGCACAGAGACCCAACCAGCCCCCCATCTACCCCCAAACAACGCTGCATCTTCTATCTCTCCACCTGCATTGCTAGCACCCCCCCCCCCCAATATGTCCAACAGTTCCTTTTCCACAGCAAAGCATGACATAGCAACAGCACAACTGTCTCTAGGTGGCCTCTGATCACTTTAAGAACAGTCTTTGTCCATTTGAGAGCGCTGCACCTTGACACTTTGCTATAATACAGTTCTCCAACAGTTCATTTGCAGTAGGGGTGCTTATCCACGGTTCTTCCGCAGGGAGATACTGGAAATCTGATGGTTTGTTCATGGGGTAGACAAGGCAACCAGTAGATACCCATGGCAAGCAGACACTCGAGTCACAGGGAGTCTAGGAAGCAAACAGAAACAGTACAGGATGAGTACACACCGCAATACAATCACAATTATGTCCAAATAAAACGTCACTTTCATCCTATGTCATTTAAAATCAAACAAAACATTGTTGATATATAATACAAACTAAATACATTGACATTTCTCAGAGAATAATTTACAACTTCTCTATACACTTTTAAATGATACTTCATGAATACTACGCAAGTGAAATCCTGTCAGACTTCATCAAGGGCCTGAATGGTTATACCAAAACTTATGCTAAGGCCTGCCCTGTAGTAAGAATGGAAAAAAAGAAAAACAGTCACTGAAAATAAATGAATTTCTTTACAATATCACTTTGAACTTCTAAAAAGATAAAAGAACCTTGTGTTGCTTTATTCTGGATGGCTGCTATCTATAATGTTTATAATTCTCCAACCATGATCCTAATATTCAACAATCTCATCTGATATGAGCACTACTAGTTTACTAATTATTTTATGCAACCTAAATTCTCTCACACTCCTGTATGAGGAAAGCATACAAACAGAACATCATTTAAAACTACAAGCTCTTTTAAAAGTAAACACATCTTTATGGTAAGAATTACTCTCTTTGACAAACATCAGGAACGACCAAATTCACTTTGCAGATACCATACTAATTAATAAAAGGGAAAAATACATTTGCTTTCATAAACTATAATTAGGCTATTCCCTGAAACATTTCTCTGTATATTTACTATAAACTTCTAGCTTAGACGTGTCCTCCTTATGTTCTAAAGGGTGAAGGGTCTAAAATATTATTCTATGTTGCAGCATTTTCCTTAAACCTATTTTCTATACTCAGTGGGCCATTCAATAGAGTACAATACTGCGAAGTTCACAGTTACACTTATCTAAAGGGTTACTTTGTTAAGCACATAAACTACAATGTGCACTAATACCAATGAAGCATATGATTTCTTATACCCAATATGATCAATAAAAATAAAACAAATACAAGAGAATACAAAACAAGCAATATAAGGAATGGAGTTAAAACAATACTCCCCTAATTTAATTGGTTGACCCTGTAACAGCATAACAGGTCCTCCATATCGAGCGGTAAGGCACAGTCCAGAGAAGGATAGTCTTTATATCCTGAAGACACACATCAGAGGAAACAGTCATGGATTACCCAGAGTCCAGTTCTGGGGCTGGTACCAGCATGCAAAGCAAAGAATGGATCCAAAGATAGTTCAGTAACTTTTTTTTACTGCAGTATGATGGCTAAAACAAGCTTGACAAAAGGTCTTTCATCTTTTCTTTCTTTAAAGGTTTACTTGCTTTCAATCTTTAATCTTTTGAAGAGTGCACTTATGGAATTTTGCCTGTACAGATTTTACCTAAATATGGAAACTCAAAAATAATTCAGTTAGTGTGTTTCAATCTCTGAAGATAGCATACTCTCATCCTGCAAATACAAATATAGTGTTAAGAACCACATAGAAAAATAAAACATTTTAGGCATCTGAAATTAACACAATAACATTGTACGAGGAGATTCAAAACGTTTTAGGTTCACCTCCTAAAAGCCATCACCCCCATTACATAAAGATATTCATCAATACTCATCAATACTTCCCCCATGTTTGCGTGAAACATCTCATGTGACACGCAAACACAAGATAACAAGAAACGAAAAGACAAATCATGCACTCCACTCATGCAGAGACAATTCTCAATAGCAAGCAAAATGAAATACACTTCACAATTCAATATGCTGTCCATACAGCACGCTTCCACAAAAGAGAAAAACATAACAAACAATGAAAACCAATCGTTCTTGTCTTACACAAAACGAAACATTAGCTGCTGACACAAATTTCAAACAACCACAATTAACGTAGAATGCAACACATATTCTGACATTCGCTGAAATGCAACACACTCAGAACACAACAAATAATTAAAAACATCCACTATGTACAAAACTTTAATATCACACAAAGAAAGCAATCACAGCAGATGCCCAAGAAACTTAAAGGACCAGTCAATGCAGTATATTTGCATAATCAACAAATGCATGATAATAAGACAAAGCAATAGCACTTAGTCTGAACTTCAAATGAGTAGTAGATTTTTGTTAAATAAATGGCAAAGTTATGTCTATTTCCACTCCCCCTGTATCATGTGACAGCCATCAGCCAATCACAAATCCATATACGTATATGCAGTGAATTCTTGCACATGCTCAGTAGGAGTTTGTGACTCAAAAAGTGTAAATATAAAAAGACTGTGCACATTTTGTTAATTGAAGTAAATTGGAAAGTTGTTTAAAATTGCATGTTGTATCTGAATCTTGAAGTTTAAATTTGACTTGAATGTCCTTTTAAGTTGCAGATTGCACAAATAAAATTGCGCTTATTTGGGAAAGATCAGATAACCACAGTAGCCACTGTTAAAGGGACATTCTAGGATAAATGAAAATTCATTATTCAGATGGGACTTTTAATTTTAACCAACCTTCCTAGATTAAACCAAACATAGGTAGGCTTATATGCTAATTGTTTAAACCTTTGAGGACTGCCTCTTATCACAGGCTGTATAAATCTCATTACAACACCAAGAGACAAAATACACGTAAGCCATATAAATAAAACCAAAACTGTGATCAGATAAATTAGCTAGTTATATAAATGCAGTAGAATCAGATAAACTGTGCATCATTTGTTTTAGGGGTGTTTATTTCTAGACACCTTATAGACCACGGCTTAACTGTTAAGCAGCAATCAAAGTCATTGCAATAATAGTGGTAGACTAGTTAATAACCAAATAACTATATATTTTAAAGTGTCACTGAAATCACTTCATTAAATAATATCTCATTTATTTATTGAACGCAGTGGGGGTTATTTTAAATAACAAAGAGTTATATCTGTGAGATACAGTTTGACAGCCACAGAAATAAAATTATCATTTTTTTAAGCTATATTCTATGACAGAATATAATATAAATACTTGTTTCTTTGTAGTGAGCAATTTATATTTATCATTTTTTTTATAACATAGAACACCAGTACTGCCTCTTTAAATGTACAGTACAAATCGTTCTCTCTGTAACAAAGCCAAACACAAGAGAGAAACTTCTTTTCTTTTTTTTTTTTAAAGAAAACCAAAACATGCACAGTGTTATCAGTCTTTCTCAAGGATAGTGAGGCAAGCTCAAAGTTTCATTTTTACTTAAAGGAGAAAACACTGTTTACTGCTTAAAAATATAAAATTCACACTAAAACTTGATAAATGCTAATTAGTTTAACCACAACAAAATTATTGGATTTAATATTGTGTATAATTGATATTCACCATTCTGCAGTTGTCCAGCCAAATATAACAACCGTATATAACACAAAAATAAGCTTTCTACAAAAGAATACTAATACAATTTCCCCTTTAAATTAATCCCAATGATCCTTATAATACAAAATGTATACTGACGTTCATTAAATAGCCTAAACAAGCATAAGCAGCATAAGAACGCACTCACAGTGGGATGCAGGCTAATTAAAGGGACATTTTAACCAAACTAAAAATAATCTGTAATTGAAACTGCTAACACAGTGAAATATACTAGTGTTAGGCTTACAGTAAACCTCATCGTCTTTTATGTAAATATTCCCTTAAATTCTCAGATGTTATACCAGTTTTCCTGTATCCCTTTAAATATTTTCACTCTGTTTTTTCTCGTTTTTTTTTTTTCTTTTCTGTCCGCTAGTCTCACGGATCCCTCCACTAAAATTGTAGACAACTTATCACTTCAGTTTGCATTACAGAGAGAATTAAGTTATGCTGCAAAAAAATATCTGCTATCTGAACAGCAAATTTAAAATAAATATATACAAAGAAAGGTCTCTAAAAATATATTTAGCAAACTACTAATACAGGGTTATTGCACTGGTTCTTTAAATAAGAAAATGACAATTTTCTATTGCTCCGTCTACGCACTGAGCTCTGATTTTCCAGACAAATATAAGATAATATGCCGCTTGTATAACAAGTCATGGACAATACATTAATAGCAACACCTTGTTACAGTGAACTGTCCCTTTAAGGACTAACCATTCATCACGCAAATTACATATGTATATCCTAACCATAATTTAGGCTGCTTGTATGATTTACCACACCAATTTCACCTCTGTACTGTAGCATGACCTGCAGATTAATTTACTTGCAACAAAAACGGACGCCCTTTTAGAAAAACTTTCAATTACAGCCTATAAATATATTTCATTGTGTGCACCCACGCCGTGCACAGACCTTACAAATACAACATACGTTAACCCATTAATCATACCAGAAACAGTTTCATATTTACCAGAGCGTGACAAAAAATCACACACCATCGCACTTTCAAAGCCGTTACTTCACTTGCAAAAACAATATCATATCTTTACATGCCGAACAACAATTATCACTTAAAACTAAAACTGCATATGAATACCACATACTTAAAACATGCTGGTGACTTTAAAATACAGGTATATAAAATAACATTACAAAATATCTTCTTAAAACGTCTGATTTCCCAACAGAGAAACATAAGGAAACATTCTTACGATACAGACACACAAGTTCATTCCATCTCGCATACCAGAGATTCACTCCCTTTTTTTTCTTTCGCATAAAAACATCTATTGCATCGCGTACGACATACATATATATATATATATATATATATATATATATATATATATATACAAAAAACACTAGATTAACTTTTCACCATGTCCACAATGCATTTTTTTTCTTTCCGATTCCACGCAAAATGGCCATTTTTTGCCTGGAATGGGATAATCATTTTCAAATAATACATTCTGTTTTTGGTTTAAAGCAAATCTGTTACACTCATACCACAGTGAGAACCTACAGACCATCACACATTATGCATCTCAATATATCCTGCAAGCAAACAAAAAAAATCTTACAAACGGAGCTGCTGTAACAGGTTTCTTTTCTCTCTTTTTTTTTTTTTTTATTCTGATCTATGTGCGCGCTCAGTGGTGGCCCCCCTTCTTTGCCTGCTACATTCTTTAACACAGAGATTTCTCTATTTATCAAACAGCAGTACTTACTGACAGTGTTTTAAAAAAAATATTTCTGTCTTTTGCAGAAACTATTAACTCTCTTTTTCTTTTACCTTATACATGTAATTTTCTCTGTGCAATCTTATCTATGAGCAGTTCCCCTTTCTCAATACAATAATAGCCACAATAATAACATGCATAGCCACTTAATATTTTCTACGCACAGCATCAAAAACACAAACAAATCAAAGCAAAGCAAGCATCAGATATCAACATGAGCTTCAGGTGGGTAGCAAAACTCTATTATGGGAATGAATATGGGAAACTTCAACACACGTGAGACTCACTCACTGCCAAGTTCGCCCGGAGTAGCTATCTTAAAAGCTCCCCGTCAACTGGCATACATATATTTCTTGCGCGCTTATCACCGTCAGGACTCACAATACCTGTCGTGTCCCAGCACAGGACTGATTACCTGTCTGGAGGGGTATCACAACTGCCGGCAGGACTATAACCTCCGCAAACCTGTGCTTCAACCACAGGAACCCCTTTAACCTTATATCATTATCATATATTACACCTTTTTTTTTTTTTCTTTTTTTTTTTAAAAAAACACAAACAACTAAATTTAGGTTCAGATTCACAGAAGGAAAGCATGGTAAAAGCACTCATACTTACGCACTGCGAATCCCACAAACTGCCACCAAGAATTGTAAGGTGTATAATCCCACGGGGGGTGTCAGCGCAGGCCAAAGCCTGGGGCCTAGTGTACCACCTGAGGCATATGTAGATTATCTGATAAGGGCCCCTTAGAATGACTCAGACCACGCAGCATTATGATCGAAAGTCAATTCTGTTTATTGCACAGTGCAAGCCTTTCTTATAGTAACATACAGGGTTAAGGGGATGACACGTTAGGACCGCGTCATCTTACACAGTTATACAGAGCAATTTACAAGGAAAAACTGGAACATGAGTTTCTCATAACAATAATTACAGAGTCATAACAAACTACCATCTGCGGAGACAACAAGGATTCTGAAGCCTCTTGTTTACATTATCTTATTCTATCTTATTTCTGGGCGTCGGGCCAGGGTACATTGGCAAGGCCGAACAGCTAAGGAAATTATCATAACATGCATATAATTCTCACTGCATAATACCCCAGTATAATAAAGTCTATTCATTACAAAATGGCTGCGAGGAACAAGATGGCTGCGAAGAACAAGATGGCTGCCATCAGGTTCATATTACCCCTAACATGTGCAAAGAAGGTGTCTGAAGAAATCAAGTTGTTTGTTAATCCTTTAATGGGTACTTTTCCCTGCAAGCAAAAATTGGGGTTATGCTGTGTCCATGTAATTCTCTTTAGTAAGAGTAATGGTGGCTTTTAGCAATTGGAAGACAGCGAGGTGGTCTTTGCTTACCTTCCAACCATTTTTGATACCCCTATATAGAAAGCCAGGGTTGGTTACTCTGTTTTTTCTTTTATCTACAAGTCTATGTCAGTGGGGTTTCTGTTACACCTGTTTGCTGTACCTGCCCTACAGCGGATCCACAGGTAAGTGCTTTTACCTTCTAGGTGAGAAGGATGCAGAACTTAGGAGTTCCTTGTTTTGGAAAAAAAAGGATACTTAGAGAACAAGGTGGATCCAAATGGGACTGACTATCCATTTGAAAGGTTGGGGATTTATTGGGCAGCAGTTCTGGGGACTGTTCTGTCATGTGAAGGCATTTTTTTTTATTTTGGCTATGGGGATTTGTTTGCACAAGTTTATCTTTTATTTAGTTTGGGTAATATTATTTTTTTAAAAAGTTGTTGGACCGCACCTTACTTTTGAATTTACGATCATGTGACCGCTCGGTTACTTCCTGAGTGCTGAACATTTTGATTCTAGCCGGCTGTTTGGAAGCCGGATTTTCTAGGAGACAGCCTGGATTTTATGGCATTAGATAATTTTTCCTGCCTGTCACTTCTCTCTGATGTTTGCAGCTTTCTAGGATGTGCAGGATTTATCTGTTGTTGTGGATTGGATTCCTGGTTACAGGTTGGGTGAGTCTCTCCAGCGTGGCTGGGGTGTAGAGGTGCCGGTTTTAATAATTATTTATGCTTAGAATTTTATTCTATTTTTTTATATTGAAATTAGAGTATAAGGGAAATAAAGGTTTTTTTTATTTACTATGGATGCTAACCCCAAGCATTCTCTGTCTTTTGATAAATGTTTTTATTGTGCAGATGCCAGGTTATACCTCCTATGCAATTTTGTTCCCCTTGCCTTAATAAGGTTTTATTATCTAAGGATAAGGATTCCTTATCTGAGCCTTCTTTTTCTCAGGATAATGCTGTCCAGGGGTTGTCTCAGCCTTCTGCTGACATGTCTCAGTCGTTGACAGATTCACATGCAGTACCCTGCGGTTCCTCTTAGTCAGTCTCTGGGAGTGTTTGTTTGCCTAAAGATTTTGCTGCGCAGTTGACTTCTGCAGTTTCTGCAGCCCTAAGTGCTTTACCTAGTTCTGGTAAAATGAAGAGGAAATCTAAGAACATTTCTATGGGTTCTGATTCCACCAAGACAGATTTGGTTAGTCTTTCACAGTTATCTAGCGAGGATAAGTATGGATAAGAAACTGGAGGGTTATTTAAGAAAGATGTTTCTTCATCATGGTTTGCAGTGGCAACCAATTGCTAGTATTGCGACAGTTGCTGGTGCAGCCTCTTATTGGTGTGACTATTTGTCTGATCTAATTTCAGAGGAGACTACTATAGAGGAGATCCAGGATAGGATCAAGGCTCTAAGGCTGGCTAATACTTATATCTGTGATACCAGTATGCAAGTTGTTAGGCTGAGAGCCAAGATTTCTAGTTTTGCAATACTAGCCCGCAGAGCCCTTTGGGTAAAGTCTTGGTCTGCAGATGTGAATTCTAAATCCAAGCTTCTGTCTCTACCTTTTAAGGGTAAGACTTTATTTGGTCCTGGTCTGGAAGAGATCATTTCCATGGTTACTGGTAGAAAGGAAGTTTTCTTACCACAGGATAAGAAGAATAAACCCAAGGGTTGTCAGACATCTACTTTTCATTCCTTTCATAGCTTCAAGGGGCAGAGATCTTCCTCGTCTTCTAAATCTGAGCAAGCCAAGACTTCTTGGATAGATAGCCAGCCCTGGAACAAGAGTAAGCAATTCAGAAAGCCTTCCGCTGAGGCTAAGTCAGCATGAAGGGGCCACCCCCGAAACAGTTATGGATCAGGTAGGGGGCAGGCTTTCCTTTTTTCAGCAGGCTTGGATTCGCAACGTTCCAAATTCTTGGGAAATGGATGTAGTCTCCCAAGGATACAGGTTAGGATTCAAGTCAGACAAATTCCTATTATCAAGATTATCTGTAAACAATGTAAAGAGAGACCCTAAAGGGTCAGATTTCGGCTCTGTAGATTCTTCTGCAGAAGCGTCTGGCAATTATCCCAGATGTTCAATCTTTTGTCCAGGCTTTGGTTAGAATCAGGCCTGTTGAGTTTTTGAGCTTTTGGCTCTACAGTGTGATTCTCCTGATCTTATTCTTCATGCGGATAAGGCGGTTCTCAGTACTAAATTAGGATTTTTACCTAAGGTGGTTTTGGAATGCAATATTAACCAAGAAATTGTTGTTCTTTCCTTTTGTCCTAATCTTTCCTCTAAGAAGGAGTGGTTGTTCCACAATTTGGATGTTGTGTGTGCTTTGAAGTTCTATTTACAGGCTACGAAAGATTTTTGTCAATTTTCTGCTCTTTTTGTTGTCTTATCTGGTAAACGGAGAGGTCAGAGGGCCTCTTCTTCTACTCTCTCCTTCTGGTTGAGAAGTATTATTCGATTGGCTTATGAGACAGCTGGACAGCAGCCTCCAGAGAAAATTACAGCTCACTCCACTAGGGCTGTCGCTTCCTCTTTGGCTTTTAAAAATTATGCTTCTATGGAACAGATTTGCAAGGCGGACACTTGGTCATCATTGCATACATTTTCCAAATTTAGCAAATTTTATGTTTTTGCCTCAGCTGAGGCTTCTTTTTGGAGGAAAGGTTTTCAAGCGTTGGTGCCTTCTGTTTAGGTTCGCCTGTTTTGTGTATCCCTCCCTTCCATTCTGTGGACTCTATCTTTGGTATTGGTTCCCACTAGTAATTGAATGGATTTGTGGACTCTCCATGTCATTGGAAAGAAAACATCATTTATACTTACCTGATAAATTATTTTCTTTCCTGGCATGGAGTGTCCACAACCCGCCCTTATTTTAAGACGGCTTTTTGTCATTTTTCTAAACCTCTATACCCTTTGTGTCTTCTTCTCTTTCCATAATTCCTCTGCTCAATGACTGGAGATTGTGGGTAATGGGAGGATACTTGAAGCTTTGCTCAGGTGTTCTTTGCCTCTACCTGGTGGCCAGGAGTTTAATTCCCACTATTAATTGAATGGATTCGTGGACTCTCCATACCAGGAAAGAAAATAATTTATCAGGCAAGTATTAATTATGCTTTTTACTGAATCTACTCACTGCATATTTCTTGTACCACAGAAGTGGAAACTGAAGCTCTTTAACTGAGAGCTAAAGTCCAGTATAGCTCTCAGCAAAGTGAGTATGGCTTTTAACATGTTTTCAACTGTCTGATAAAACTGCACTATGTGACTTACCCTTTTCCTTTGAGGTCGTTCATTACACATGTGGCTGAGGTCAACCAAAAATCAATACTGGATTAATTTAGGACTATATCCTTTATGCAATTTATTTGATACTTTTGTTTTTTTATATTTGGATGGGCACAGTGTTTTATTTGCATGTATGTATATATAGAACTGGATATGTGGATTGCTTAAAGGGACAGTAAAGTCAAAATTAAACTTACATGATTGAGATAGAGCATGCAATTATAAGCAACTTTCTAATTTACTCCTATTATTAATTTTTCTTTGTACTCTTGCTATCTTTATTTGAATTTAAGCATAGGAGCTGGTCCATTTTTGGTTCAGCACCTGGTTTGTGCTTGCTGATTGGTGGCTACATTTAGACACCAATCAGAAAGTGCTACCCAGGTGCTGAAGCAAAAATGGGCCGGCTCATAGGCTTAAATTCTTGCTTTTTCAAATAAAGATAGCAAGAGAACGAAGAAAAATAATAGGAGTAAATTAGAAAGTTGCTTAAAATTGCATGTTCTATCTGAATCGTGAAAGTTTAATTTTGACTAGACTATCCCTTTAATTGGTCACAAGTGAGAATGCAAACTATTCTGCTATATAAGCTACAATAATCATATTGTCAGAATAAACCCAAACAATGAAACAGAGTTTAAATTCTTAAAGGGACAGTTTACTGTATTTTTTTTCTTCCCCTTTAATGTGTTCACAATGACCTATTTTACCTGCTGGAATGTATTAAATTGTTTACAAATAGCTCCTTTACCTTTACCCAGTGGGTGGTGGGACAGAGAGATAATAAAATGTTCTTCCATTGTTTTCTTTAAGTATTGATCTCACTATGTATAGAGAGATAAGATAAGGAGGATTTTATGTAAATAGAGATAATCTAACGAGATCTGCTCTTCCTGCAAGATCAGCCCTTTCCTTTGGAATGTGGATTTAATTAGCAGAGGCATCTATTTCATATACAAAAATAAACATAAATGAACAATGTTCGATACATTTTATACTCTGCAGCTGGTATAACAAATCATTGTAAACACATTAAGGGGATACATTTTTGGATATCCAGAAAATAAATGTGTTTTCTATTTTGCATTTCAGAAAGTGGAAATGGATAAACATTAACATGGATGACGGATAGAACCTAGGAACTGGTTTACACTATTCAGAAATAAAATTTGAAACCATAGAAGATATAGGATACACTCAAGCTGCCTTAGCCTTAACTTAGAAAAATATCACTAGAGTGTAACCTCTTAGAGACACAGAACTAAATAAAATGGCTTTAACAAGTATTTAACCTGATCAAAGCTACAAAGTAAAGAACTTCCCACATTTCTTAGATTCCTATAGTAATGAGAGGAGTAAGGATCAGAGAAAAGTGTATGGCTTGTACTAGGGATCCCAAAACCTGCATGAGAACAAGAGGGTGCAGTGATAACCTAGACTTTGTAGCCACACAAAAAAAATTCTTATGAGGGCTAATATGGGAGAGGTAGAACCCTCAGTAACCTAAATAACAGGAGAAGCTTTTAAATGAATTGATATCCCTGACACAATAGCTGCTATTGTGTCAGGGATATCAATTCATTTAAAAGCTTCTCCCGCGGGCCGAATCCGGCCCACCAGACCTCGTCATGTGGCCCGTGTAGCCGTCGCCGGTCGCCAGCCTTCACATACATATTTAACTTATGGAAAACTTCTGGCTGGTAGGAAGTGACTGAGTGAGAACAAGACACTGACCTCCTGCTCCCTCATCACTTCCTCCCAGCTTCCCTATGTATCTGCACGCGCGGGAAAAGGGCTAGCAGCAGAGACCAGAGAGGCAGCAGCAGGCACACAGCGAGGCTGGTAAGAAAAACATGTTTTTTTTTAAATAATATGTCAGCAGGACAATTCTAAGTAAACAGCCGTTCTGAGGCTCTGTTTCTGCAGATTGTCTTATTCTGCTCTCAGCCTTCCCCAGGTAATAAATCAAATCTTTATCTCGGGAGTCTGCTCCTACACTTGTACTGTCTGTGACTGATTTGTAGTCTGCACAGATTTTATTAACCTTATCCCTGCCTGTTATGCTTGCATGCATGGGAAAACATATTCACACTGCATTATCATTAGTTTATTGCCCACCTAAATCAGAGCAGTAATAAAGTTTTTGTGTGTGTGTAAATGTGTGAATGTATGTTTGTGTGTGTAAGTATGTGTTTGTAAATATGTGTATGTGTGTTTGTGTGTAAATGTGTGTTTGTATGTAAATGTGTGAATGTATGTTTGTGTGTAAATGTGTGAATGTATGTTTGTGTGTAAATCTGTGAATGTATGTTTGTGTGTGTGTGTGTGTGTGTGTAAATGTGTGAATGTATGTTTGTGTGTGTATCTGTGAATTTATATGTCTGTGTGTGTAAATATGTGTGTTTGTGTGTAAAGGTATGTTTGTGTGTGAAAATATGTGTATGTGTGTGTAAATGTGTGTGTGTGTGTTAATGTGACAGTGTGAATGTATGTTTTTTGTGTGTGTGTAAATGTGTGAATGTATGTTTCTGTGTGTGTGTGCGTACATATGTGTGTGAATGTGAAAAAGTTGTGAACTTTAACAACATTAGAAATAATTGTTCCTTCCTTGTGTCCTAATCTTAAAAAAGTCACATTATACCATGACCAAAAATTATTGTGGCTGAAAAACAGCCTAAAAACAAAGGGGGTGGGGGGTTGGGGGGGGGCAGCAGGCCCTTTGAGGGTGACCAAACTGCTGATGCGGCCCCCGATGAATTTGAGTTTGACACCCCTATAGCAGTACTAATAACCGCAAAATGCAAGTGTCTTCCATTGAAGATTTTTAGTTTGAAGAAATCAAAAGTCCTAGCTGTAAAAAGCTTGTTCACCTCCTCCATATGAAAGGTTGTATCCTCAAGTCTAATATGGTTCTGAGATATGCTCAAGAAAAATTGTTTGGTATCAGTGATATCCCTCATATAAGTACTAGCAAATCTAACGTGTGTATGTGAGCTGCAGGGGTACTGCAGCAGAAAGAGGCAGCAGAAGCAGTGAAGGAGAACGTTGCTCCCTAATGCAACAAACATAAATTAATCAAGTCAACAGTGTAATACCTGGGCTGATGTCCTTCCTAACTTTAATAGCAGCCCCAAGATAGGAATATTTAGCGCATGCAAGTAACGCCAAATTGACACAATGAGGATAGACAGATACAAATTTGCTGTGAAAATGTCATGCAAACTGGGTGTGTCAAAACTGTGACGCAAAATGTGTGCATTATCATTGGTTCTTGTCTGAAACAATAAAAATGCAAATATGGCAGCACAATGTAAAGTAAACAAACATAAAACTGGAAATATAGAGGCAAACACTGAGCAGTAATGTGGAAAATCCAATAAAAAAGATTAAGTGACCTGACCTGCTGTATTTGACATTGTGGCTGCTACACAATCCATACTCACTATTTAGCTTTACTGAAAAATGCATAAAACCTTGGATTTGACAACAATATCATGGCTACTCACTTGACATTGCCCCCTCATCTGTTCTGGTTATCCTGAATCAGAGTGCACTCCAGTTAACATAACTAAAGTCCATATATCCCTTGGGGGCTGAGAATAGATATAGGAATGTCTGTATGATGAGACCCCCGAAAGGATAACCTAGACACTTGTAGTAATAAGCACAATACACTCAAAGGGGTCAAATTTCTTCATCTCTGCATAATACACTCTTCATTTGCAGCAAAACTGAAACCTTTATCTTATTACTTTAAATAGTATAAACACGACTGAACCAACAAGAGGAGGGATGCTTACTCCAGGAAGTCAGTATACATCAACTAGGTCCTGAATATGATGTCACCACAAGAATGAAATTCTGTACCTTATCTCATTCTAACTTAAAACAATCAAATTGTTATATTTCCTATTATAAAGCATACTTCAGGACTTCTAGATGTCAATAATTTATATGACTGAGTTTTCAGCTTGTATACAAGTTAATATTTTATGTACAAGCTTGTCTTGTATCTCTAAGGCTAGAAATTTATTTTAGCTACCAAAGCAGATATGGTTTTTTTTTCTTGCATATATTTGGAAATAAATTATTTCCACATATGTACTGATTTGCTACTTTATGGGAAATTAATATTTTTTTCATTTATAGTACACTGATGACCATTGTGACTTTTTTTTAGTGGTCAAAGAATATTGTCTCATGAATCACCAGGGAAGAACAAGTTAATAATTTAAAGTTGATTGAAGCTTCCATTCTAAAGCCTGAATTTCAGGTGTCTTTATGTATGGAACTGTAAATTGAAATTGAATGACATTTTGCATTTTTTAATCTCAGGGTACAAATTGTTCTTTTCGGGCATTTGTTCACTAAACAAATAACAAAAATGGTAGTGGTCTGCGGTATTCAGTTCTTTTGTAAAAAGGTGCAATACACAAATATCTGTGCAAATCCAGATATTTGTATGTTGCACTTTTTTTTACAAATATATCCAGTGCCAAAATGAGCAGAAAGCCACATTCGGCATTTGTTTAGTGAATGAATGCCAAAATGCATGTCTACAAATTGTTACACATGGATTTACATTTTTCAGATTGGTACGGGTCTGTTATTATCTTTATAAAATATACAGAGCTCCCAACCATCACATATTTTACAGAACAGTTCTGTTTTGGGGGTGCTGCCGTACTGTTTCTCCTGCTAGATTCAGTTCCTTAAACTGAAATTAGGGTACTGTCTGACCTTATTCAGACCACCCTGATTCCATCCTTGGCACACCTGACCCTGCCTATATAATGCTTGATTACACCTCTAGAATACTAAGGGCCTGATGATCTAAAGGTCTCTGGGCTGGCAAGATTATTAAAGAATGTTCATCAGTCCTTCTATTTCCCTTTTTATCCTGAAACTGAGTGTCTCGCTAGGGGGGTATATTGCATTTTCGTATGGGGAGAAGATGTATAAATTACAAAAGTGAACCATAAAATTCATATGTTAAAAATTTCACGAAACAAATAATTGAACCGTTCACAAAACTAAGCAGGAAATATTGTAGGTGCATCAAAAAAACTTAACAAAATTCTTCACAGCAAATCGTATTTTATCAAAAACGTAAAATTTGTTTAGTAAATTAGTCAGAAATAAATTGTATTAAATATGAACAGCATAAATCATAATTTAAGTGCATGGGATGTACAAAAATCACTTCGAAATTTGTGCTTTTAAGTACAAAATACAAAGCGTAATTGTTGTTTTTTCGTAAAATGGACTGAACATGGACTGAAATGGACTGAAAATGGACTGAACATGGGCATTTCAT
Organism: Bombina bombina; assembly: GCF_027579735.1. NCBI lineage: Eukaryota > Metazoa > Chordata > Amphibia > Anura > Bombinatoridae > Bombina > Bombina bombina. The sequence continues at coordinate 940,665,105 of NC_069502.1, read as the reverse complement.
GAGTGTATATGAAATTGTGTCTCTAATCTCAACGTAATTCTGTAAAGATTTTCGCAATACAGCTCCCATAGTTTTTTTCTCTCCAACTAAAAAGTGGCGAGTTTTTCTCAATACACTCTTTAAATACTTTTAACCATAAAACAAAAACACATACATACGAAAATATTGGCGATTGTAAGATGCTATACGCAGAAAGCAGTGTAATGTGATTTCTATCAGCTGCAGAATTAACTTTTTAAAGTGCTCCCCCTGCTCACTAACTTTGAGTCATGCAATTGAATCAGCTCTGTTTTCCACTTGGGACCAGCAGTGCTTTGTGGGTCCTGAGAGGTACTTCTACCATGTGTTTAACTGCTTTGCAGGATCGAGGGTAGAGCATGTAATGTTTCGACCATTATGGCTGTTTAAGACATTTTTTTTTCTAATTAAATAGCTGATTTTATTAGAAATGGCTAACATTATTCGCCAAGCCACTTTTTTTTAAGTGTTCCCCACTCTCTTACCAATTTCCTGATTTCTACAGAGCTGTTTCTTAGTTGCGCTTAGGATATGGTTGCAGAGGGCTCAGAGTAATTTCTGGGCTATTATCTATAGTAGGCCTCCTGGGCATATGAACTACAAACCCCCATTCCAAAAAAGTTGGGACAGTATAGAAAATGCAAAAAAACAAACAAAAAGAGTAATTTGATAAGGAGCCTCCAAAAAAGGCCTAGTCCTTCAAGAGCAAGGATGGGTCGAGGCTCGGCAATCTGCCAACAGATGCTTTAGCGAATAATCCAACACTTTAAGAACAACATTCCCCAAAGGCAAATTGGTAGGATTTTGGGCATTTCACCTTTTACAGTGCACAATATAATTAAAAGATTCAAGGAATCCGGTCAAATCTTGGTGCGTAAAGGGCAAGGCTGAAAACCACTTCTGAATGCGCATGATATCCGATCCCTCAGATGTCACTGTCTCAAAAACTTTATGTGTAGTGTGATAGGAGCGCCTAAAGGTGGATTCCTGCTGCTAAAAAAGTTCTTCCCTCAAAGAGAACTAAATGGTGGATAAGAAGAAAAAATGGGGTTTATTTAGCAGCGCTAAAAAAAGCTAGGAAATGATGATACCAATCTAATTTATGTTTTATACAATCTAGTTTATTTAAAAATTCTTATAACACATAAAAACAACAGCAAATGCTTTTCCTAATTAATAAAGGGACGTCTCCCTTATACAACACTTATAAAAACAGACTAGAACCATATAATCCTAGAATTCCAGGTATAAAGGAATGAATTCTATAGATAACATATGGCAAGCAACAAATTTCTAAGATAAATGGTGAATTGAATATTTAAAAGGCACAAATGTATCAGTCCTAACAGCTTTACAGTTCTTCAGTAAAAAATACAGTTATAAAGTTACACAGTTACTTTCCTTGGACATATAATTGGCTCAAGTGTGCTGGATAGTTAAAAAGGCAAAAAACAGCCGTTATTCTGATTTAGGTGCCAAAGCAATCGTGGTTAATGGAAATGGTTAATTTAACAGATGAATATCTTGATGTCTTTAAAGTTCAGTTTGCGTGTTTTAAAAAACGTAGTGCAAATTAGTGTAGAGGTACCTTAATCTGTCCTGGTTGCAACCGCTGATATTCTTCACTGTGAGGGATTCACAGACTGTTTGTTCCTGGTGCTTCTGATAAGTCACCTGACCTTCTCTTTGATTCAGAGGTCAGGGGTGATGATCCGTTCTGGTGATGTAGTTATCCTTTTTTTTGTTTTGTTTTCCTTTCTTCTTATAGCCCAAATATTGTTTTCATCTGGGTTCCCTCAGACTTCTTAAAGGGACATGCCACTCACATTTTTTCTTTTATGATTTAGAAAGAGAATGCAATTTTAAACATCTTTCTAATTTAATTCTATTATCTAATTTGTTTTATTCTCTTGATATTCTTTAATGAAAAGCATATCTAGATATGCTCACTATCTGCTGATTGGTTGCTGCACATAGAAGCCTCGTGTGATTGGCTCACCATGTGCATTGTTTTTTCTTCAACTAAGGATATTTAAAAAATGAAGCAAAATAAATAATGGAAGTAAATTGTAAATGTTGTTTAAATTTCTATTCTCTATCTGAATCATGAAAGAAAGATTTTGGGTTAGTGGCCCTTTAAGGTTTGAAGAAATCTTTGGTCAGTGTTTAGCAGTAACACCGTATTCCCTGAAGTTACCAAAGGTAGATTTTAACTTGCAGGGTCAGAAGAAAAGTTTAAAGTTGCAGGGTCACACAGCTTTGTGACAGTAGTAAATGAAGTTTAGTAGAGTGTAGCAGGTCCCATTCAACGCGTTTCACCCTTCTGGGCTTTATCAAGGGTCAAACGCATTGAATGGGACCTGCTACACTCTACTAAACTTCATTTACTACTGTCACAAAGCTGTGTGACCCTGCAACTTTAAACTTTTCTCCTGACCCTGCAAGTTAAAATCTACCTTTGGTAACTTCAGGGAATACGGTGTTACTGCTAAACACTGACCAAAGATTTCTTCAAACCTTAAGAAGTCTGAGGGAACCCAGATGAAAACAATATTTGGGCTACAAGAAGAAAGGAAAACAAAAAAAAGGATAACTACATCACCAGAACGGATCATCACCCCTGACCTCTAAATCAAAGAGAAGGTCAGGTGACTTATCAGAAGCACCAGGAACAAACAGTCTGTGAATCCCTCACAGTGAAGAATATCAGCGGTTGCAAAAAAGGACAGATTAAGGTACCTCTACACTAATTTGCACTACGTTTTTTAAAACACGCAAACTGAACTTTAAAGACATCAAGGTATTCATCTGTTAAATTAACCATTTCCATTAACCACGATTGCTTTGGCACCTAAATCAGAATATTGGCTGTTTTTTGCCTTTTTAACTATCCAGCACACCTGAGCCAATTATATGTCCAAGGAAAGTAACTGTGTAACTTTATAACTGTATTTGTTACTGAAGAACTGTAAAGCTGTTAGGACTGATACATTTGTGCCTTTTAAATATTCAATTCACCATTTATCTTAGAAATTTGTTGCTTGCCATATGTTATGTATAGAATTAATTCCTTTATACCTGGAATTCTAGGATTATATGGTTCTAGTCTGTTTTTATAAGTGTTGTATAAGGGAGACTGTCTCAAAAACTGTCATGAGTCTGTAATGGATATCCTTACATGGGCTCAGGAATACTTTGGTAAACCTTTGTCAGTCAACACCATTTGACGCTGCATCCACAGATGCAAGTTAAAGCTTTACTGTGCAAAGCAGAAGCCATACATCAACACTGTCCAGAAGTGCCACTGACTTCTCTGGGGTCGGTCTCATCTGAGATGGACAGTAGCACAGTGGAATCATGTTTTGTGGTCCATTGGAAAAAACAGCCGTCGTGTTCTTTTGGGCCAAAGAGGAAAAGGACCATCCACGCTGTTATCAGCATCAGGTCCAAAAGCCAGCATCTGTTATGGTATTGTTGGGGGGGTGTCAGTTACCATGGCATTGGTAACTTGCACATCTGTGAGGACACCATTAATGCAGAAAAATATGTGTACATTTTGGAGCAACATATGCTGCCATCCAGACATCATCTTTTTCAGGGACATCCCTGCATTTTCCAGCAGGACAATGCCAAACCACATTCTGACCGGATTACAAGCACATGGTTGCATAAGAGAGTGCAAGTGCTAGCATGGCCTGCCTGCAGTCCTGACCTTTTTCTGATTGAGAATGTGCGGCACATTATGAAGCGCAAATGAAGGCAACAAAGGCCCCGTACAGTTGCACAGCTAAAGACATGCATAATGGATGAATGGGGGGAAATTCTGCTTGCTAAACTTAACCAACTGGTGTCTTCAGCACCCAAACGCTTAATAAGTGTTATGAAAAGAAAAGGTGATGCTACACAGTGGTAAACAATCAACTGTCCAAACTTTTTTGGAGTGTGTTGCAGTCATCAGATTTGAAATGAGTGTATATTTTCAAAAGTACATTAAATTCACAAAGTAAAGCATTAAATAATGTGTTAATAATGTGTTTTCTATATAGTACAGGGTGAATTGAATTTTCAAATGACTCTTTTTGTCTTGTTTTTTTCATTTTCCATACGGTTATAACTTTTTCAGAATTGGGTTTGTATAAAGGGATGCAGCTAGAAAACAATTGAACCAAAAAAGTAAGATTAAAACTCTCTAGCAGACAATATGGATAGGGTAAACAAAAGTAGTCTGATGCGTTTTGTTTCATGCTAATCTGTACTTCTCTGAAGCTAATTATGTTCCACTCTGCATTTCACGCCAATTGCCTGTTAACTTTTGTCCTATTTCTCCTATATTATACTGCTATGTTTATGATCTGTCCCCCTATTAAAAAATGAAAACAAAAAACTACTGTTTCGGAATAAAATATCTAAACTTTATAGTGACATGAAACCCAAATTTTTTTTCTTTCATGATTCAGATAGAGAATGCAATTGTAAACAACTTTCCAATTTACTTCTATTGTTTAATTTGTTTCCTTCTCTTGTTATCCTTTGCTGAAATGTTTATCTAGGTCAGCTCAGGAGCAACAAAGAACCTAGGTTCTAGCTGCTGATTGGTGGCTGCATATATATACCGATTGTCATTGGCTCACCCATGTGTTCAGTTTGAAACCAGTAGTGCATTGTTGCTCCTTTAACAAATGATACCAAGAGAATGAAGCAAATTTGATAATAGAAGTAAACGGGAAAAATGTTTAAAATTGTTTGTTCTACCTAAATCATGAAAAAATGTTTTGGGTTTCATGTCCCTTTAACAATGGGTCTGCTAACTGCTAGCCATCAAGGTGAATATAACAAATATTTTACTATTCTGGAGGATGTTTATGTACGCCTGCGTGCTTGATTTTCTAATCCCTTACATAGTGTAGAAAAGCTAACAGATAGTAAAATGTATTAAAGGGATATTAAAACCAAAAAATTTCTTTCATGATTTAGATAGAAAATACTATTTTAAACAATATTCCAATTTACTTCTACTATCTAATTTGCTTCATTATTTAGATATATTTTGTTAAAGAAATAGCAATGCACATGGGTGAGCCAATCCCATGAGGCATCTATGTGCAGCCACCAATCAGAAGCTACTGAGCCTATCTAGATATGCTTTTCAGGAAAGAATATCAAGAGAATGAAGCAAATTTGATAATAGAAGTAAATTAGAAAGTTGTTTAAAATGGTATTCTCCATCTGAATCATGAAATATTTTTTGGGGGTTTAATGTCTCTAATAATACATAATAGGAAGGCTGAAATAAAGTTTTATTTTAATTATAAATATTGTTGATTATAGTATTAAACCCTTAAAGGAGCAGTAAAGTGATTTTACATCTGCACAGTATATATCAAGCATTAAGCACTGTATTGTACAAGATTTAACACTATCACCTTTGCTAGCATAGTTTACTAGTTTATGCTAATCTGTATCAGTTCATGGATAGACTCCTTGAAAAGCCCTGGTGGCGTTAATGTTCCTGGTTTACTTTCCTGTGGACAGTTTGTGATCTGAATTAAGCAATCACTGTATATAATGTTGCAAATGTAAATGTAACAAAAATAATAGTTTGATACAAAGATAAAAAAAATTATCTTATTTTAGTATTTACAATTTAATAACTGATATAGTTACAGATTTTGGCATCAGAACTGAAGTCAGGATTTGCTGACGCAATGCAGGAGTTGTCCAGAATACAGCATGGAGAGTACGCCCTGGAGGAGAAGGTTAAGAGCTGCCGCTGTACCATGGAAGAAAAAGTTACAGAGATGAAGAATTCACTGAACAACTTAAAAGTGATTATTACAATTTTCACATCTATCTATCACTATATTTATCTCTATCTATCTCTCTATCTTTTTCTCTCTTTCTTTATCCCCCTATTTCTCTATTTTTTTTCTCTCTCTCTATTTATCTCTCTCGTCTGTCTTTCTCTATCATCTGACTGTCTTTCTGTTTATCTCTATAATCTGACTGTCTTTCTGTCTATCTCTATCATCTGACTGTCTTTCTGTTTATCTCTATGATCTGACTGTCTTTCTGTCTATCTCTATCATCTGACTGTCTTTCTGTTTATCTCTATCATCTGACTGTCTTTCTGTGTATCTCTATCATCTGACTGTCTTTCTGTTTATCTCTATCATCTGACTGTCTTTCTGTGTATCTCTATCATCTGACTGTCTTTCTGTTTATCTCTATCATCTAACTGTCTTTCTGTCTATCTCTATCATCTGACTGTCTTTCTGTCTATCTCTATCATCTGACTGTCTTTCTGTTTACCTCTATCATCTGACTGTCTTTCTGTTTACCTCTATCATCTGACTGTCTTTCTGTCTATCTCTATCATCTGACTGTCTTTCTGTCTATCTCTATCATCTAACTGTCTTTCTGTCTATCTCTATCATCTGACTGTCTTTCAGTCTATCTCTATCATCTGACTGTCTTTCTGTTTACCTCTATCATCTGACTGTCTTTCTGTGTATCTCTATCATCTGACTGTCTTTCTGTCTATCTCTATAATCTGATTGTCTTTCTGTCTATCTCTATCATCTGACTGTTTTTCTGTCTATCTCTATCATCTGGCTGTCTTTCTGTCTATCTATATCATCTGGCTGTCTGTCTGTTTATCTCTATAATCTGACTGTCTTTCTGTTCATCTCTATCATCTGACTGTCTTTCTATTTATCGCTATCATCTGACTGTCTTTCTGTTTATCTCTATCATCTGACTGTCTTTCTGTTCATCTCTATCATCTGACTGTCTTTCTATTTATCGCTATCATCTGACTGTCTTTCTGTCTATCTCTATCATCTGACTGTCTTTCTGTCAATTTACTATCAGTCTGCAGTTATCTGTATTTATTATTCTACAACACATAATCATGCACAAATGTGTCAAAAACAGCAAATACTGATTGTCATTCTGCTGCATATTCCTATGCTTGAAAACTCCTAAAACCCACAAAATGTATTTAGGTCAATGTCCTTCCCAACCCAGGCACAGCCCTTTTAAAGGGACAGTAAACACCAAAAACGTTATTTAAAAAAAAAAATAGATAGATAATCCCTTTATTTACCATTCCCCAGTTTTGCATAACCAACACTGAATATATTAATATACTTTTTACCTCTGTGATTTCCATGTATCTAATCTTCTGCTGACTGCCTCCTTATCACAGATCTTTTGACAGACTTGCATTTCAGGCAATTAGTGCTGACTATTAAATAACTCCACGGGCGTGAGCACAATGTTATCTATATGGCACACGTGAACTAATACCCTCTAGCTGCGAAAAACTGTCAAAAGCAAATTTGATGATAAAATAAAATTGAAAAGTTGTTTAAAATGACATGCCCTATCTTAATCAAGGGACACTGAACCCAAATGTTTTCTTTCGTGATTCAGATAGAGCATGCAATTTTAAGCAACTTTCTAATTTACTCCTATTATCAATTTTTCTTCGTTCTCTTGCTATCTTTATTTGACAGCTTTTTTGGGGGTTCAGAACTCTGGACAGCACTTTTTTATTGGTGGATGAATTTATCCACCAATCAGCAAGAACAACCCAGATTGTTCACTAAAAATGGGCCGGCATCTAAACTTACATTCTTGCATTTCAAGTAAAGATACAAAGAGAATGAAGAAAATTTGATAATAGGAGTAAATTAGAAAGTTGCTTAAAATTGCATGCTCTATCTGAATCATGAAAGAAACAAATTTGGGTTCAGTGTCCCTTTAATGTTTAATTTGGACTTTACTGGCCCTTTAAGATTAAATACAGCTAATACAGAGCAAGGACATTTAGTTCTTCCTACTATTTCCTCATCCTTCAGTCCCTGAATTAAAATGACACACTAATCAAGGAGCTCTGTGTCTCATGGGCCCAACTCAATCAACCTATCTAGATCTAATTTTTTAACATTTGCATGTATTTTTACCATTTTACATCAGAAATAAACTGCACATACTCAGTATAACAGTCAATTTCCTGCTAAAACCACATTATTAAAGTATTCTAAAGGATTTAACACTTTTTTGGGGGTATGGTTAAAGACATAATAAATTAGGGCGTCATTTGTGCATCAGAATGTCCCTTTAATGACGTGAGAGTTCTGAATTATTGTGAAGAGCCTAATGCAATAACTAACAAGTATTAATGTATTATAAAGGGGGATTGTTTTTTCTTCTTACCGTTCATTTTGCTTTTGCTTTAGGAAGAGGTCAACACAGCTATGGCAATGATTCATGCAATAATTGCCAAACAAGAGGAGATGCAGCAGAAAATTGAGCAACTTCAGCAGGAAAAGAGAAGAGAGTCTCGCAAAGTGAAAAACAAGTGAGCAATCTGAAATTATAGAATTGTAAAGCAGCACCGAACATTCCATGTACAAACTTGTTGTGATCTAGTAGCAGCAGACACCGAGGTCATCAGCTTCTGTTGCACTACTCTTTACATTATATTAGTTAGTCCCATATATAATTCTCACTATATTTAAAGGGACAGTCTACACTAAAATTGTTATTGCTTAAAAAGATAGATAACACCTTTACTACCCATTCCCCAGCTTTGCACAACCAACATTGATATATTAATATACCTAACATTTAAACCTCTACATTTCTGCCTGTTTCTAAGCCACTATAGGCAGCCTCTTAATCACATGCTTTTTTATTTGCTTTTCGCAACAAGAGATTGCTAGTTCATGTGGGCCATATAAATAACATTGTGATCACGCCAGAGGAGTTATTAAAGAGTCAGCACAACACAATACTAAATGCAACTCAATAGATAATAAATACAAAGTCATGTGATCGGGGGGCTGTCAGCACAGGCTTAGATACAAGATAATCACAGAGGTAAAAAGTTATTAATATAACAGTGTTGGTTATGCAAAATTGGGGAATGGGTAATAAAGGGATTATCTATCTTTTAAACAATACAAATTATATTGTAGACTGTTCCTTTAATGTTACTATTATTTTTATTGTCAATGCCAAAACTCTCTGTACCGCTCTATAACATTTTCCTTTGCAATATCTCAAATATTTTTAACTCTATAAATTACCTATTTTCTCTCCAAATCTATTCTTTTTTCCTTTCTCTTATTCAGTAAAAGGGACAGAAAAGTAAATACAGTATGTGTGTGTGTATATATATATATATATATATATATATATATATATATATATATATATATATATATAGTGCTCTTTATGTAAACAAAAGGTGCTGGTATTTAAAAAAAAAAACGTGCCAACACTCATTGATTATTGATTGATATATATCGATTTATTCTGCTCAGTGACTTTGAGAAAACAAAGGGACCACTTTATTTACAATGTCTGATGTAATTTGAGCCCCTATTGTAAAAACAAGAGTATTTACATTTGGCTAGATTACGAGTTGTGCATTAGGCTTAAAAAGCAGTGTTAAGAGGTTCTAACTCTGCTTTTTAACGCCCGCTGGTATTACGAGTGTTGCAGGTACAGGTGTACAGCTCACTTTTTTGGCCAGACTTGGAAATACCGCAAATCCACTTACGTAAATTGAGTATTATCTTTTTTCAATGGGACTTGCATAGTGCCGGTATTATGAGTCTGCCAAAAAGTGAGCGGTCAGACCCTCTCCTGTCAAGACTGGTACCGCATTTTAAAGTCAGTAGTTAAGAGTTTTACACTATAACTCCGTAGCATAAAACTCTTAACTAAAGTGCTAAAAAGTACACTAACACCCATAAACTACCTATTAACCCTTAAGGCCCTTCCGCATCGCAAACACAAAAAAATTTTTTTAGCCCCTAATCTGCCAAACCGGACACTGCTGACACCTACATTATATTTATTAACCCCTACTCTGCCACCCCCAATGTCACCGCCACCTACCTACACTTATTAACCCCTAATCTGCCGCCCCAACGTCGAAGCCACTATAATAAACATATTAACCCCTAAACCGCCGCACTCGGGCATCGCAAACATTAGCTAAATATTATTAACCCCTAATCCGCCGGCCCTAACAGCGCCGCCACATACCTACATTTATTAACCCCCAATCTGCCGTCCTCAACGTTGCCGCCACTATATTAAAGTTATTAACCCCTAATTCTAAGTCTAACCCTAAACCTAACACCCCCTAACTTAAATATAATTAAAAGAAATCGAAATAAATATTCCTATCATTAACTAAATTATTTCTATTTAAAACTAAATACTTATCTGTAAAATAAACCCTAAGATAGCTACAATATAACTAATAGTTACATTGTAGCTAGTTTAGGATTTATTTTTATTTTACAGGCAAGTTTGTATTTATTTTAACTAGGTACAATAGTTACTAAATAGTTATTAACTATTTAATAACTACCTAGCTAAAATAAATACAAAAGTACCTGTAAAATAAAACCTAACCTAAGTTACACTAACACCTAACACTACACTATAATTAAATTAATTCCCTAAATTAAATACAATTAAATACATTTAAATAAAATTAGCTAAAGTACAAAACCCCCCCCAAAATTACAGAAAATAATAAACAAATTACAAGATTTTTAAACTAATTACACCTAATCTAATCCCCCTAACAAAATAAAAAGCCCCCCCCCCAAAATAAAAAAAAGCCCTACCCTACACTAAATTACAAATAGCCCTTAAAAGGGCCTTTTGCGGGGCATTGCCCTAAAGTAATCAGCTCTTTTACCTGAAAATTTTTTTACAAATCCCCCCCCAACATTAAAACCCACCACCCACACAACCAACCCTACTCTAAAACCCACCCAATACCCCCTTTAAAAAAACCTAACACTAACCCCTTGAAGATCACCTTACCGGGAGAAGTCTTCATCCAACCGGGCCGAAGTCCTCAACGAAGCCGGGAGAAGTCTTCATCCAAGCCGAGTGAAGTGGTCCTCCAGATGGGCAGAAGTCTTCATTCAGACTGCATCTTCTATCTTCATCCATCCGACGCTGAGCGGGTCCATCTTCAAGACATCGACGTGGAGCATACTCTTGTGACGACGGCTAACACTGAATGAAGGTTCCTTTAAATGATGTCATCCAAGAGGGTGTCCCTTCAATTCCGATTGGCTGATAGAATTCTATCAGCCAATCGGAATTAAGGTAGAAAAAATCCTATTGGCTGATGCAATCAGCCAATAGGATTGAAGTTCAATCCTATTGGTTGATCCAATCATCCAATAGGATTGAGTAGGCATTCTATTGGCTGTTCCAATCAGCCAATAGAATGCCAGCTCATTCCTATTGGCTGATTGCATCAGCCAATAGGATTTTTTCTACCTTAATTCCGATTGGCTGATAGAATTCTATCAGCCAATCGGAATTGAAGGGACGCCATCTTGGATGACGTCATTTAAAGGAACCTTCATTCAGTGCTAGCCGTCGTCAGAAGAGGATGATCCGTGTCGGATGTCTTGAAGATGGACCCGCTCCGCGTCGGATGGATGAAGATAGAAGATGCCGTCTGCCCGTCTGGAGGACCACTTCGCCCAGCTTGAATGAAGACTTCTCCCGGCTTCGTTGAGGACTTCGGCCTGGTTGGATGAAGACCTCCAGGTAAGGTGATCTTCAAGGGGTTAGTGTTAGGTTTTTTTAAGGGGGTATTGGGTGGGTTTTAGAGTAGGGTTGGTTGTGTGGGTGGTGGGTTTTAATGTTGGGGGGGGATTTGTAATTTTTTTTACAGGTAAAAGAGCTGATTACTTTGGGGCAATGCCCCGCAAAAGGCCCTTTTAAGGGCTATTTGTAATTTAGTGTAGGGTAGGGCTTTTTTTATTTTGGGGGCTTTTATATTTTGTTAGGGGGATTAGATTAGGTGTAATTAGTTTAAAAATCTTGTAATTTGTTTATTATTTTCTGTAATTTAGTGTTGTTGTTTTTTTGTACTTTAGCTAATTTTATTTAATTGTATTTAATTTAGGGAATTAATTTAATTATAGTGTAGTGTTAGGTGTAATTGTAACTTAGGTTAGGTTTTATTTTACTGGTACTTTTGTATTTATTTTATCTAGGTCGTTATTAAATAGTTAATAACTATTTAATAACTATTCTACCTAGTTAAAATAAATACAAACTTGCCTGTAAAATAAAAATAAATCCTAAACTAGCTACAATGTAACTATTAGTTATATTGTAGCTATCTTAGCGTTTATTTTACAGGTAAGTATTTAGTTTTAAATAGGAATAAATAGGAATAATTTAGTTAATGATGCGATGTGGGAGTGTGGCGGTTTAGGGGTTAATATGTTTATTATAGTGGTGATGACGTTGGGGCGGCAGATAAGGGGTTAATAAGTGTAGGTAGGTGGTGGCGACATTGGGGAAGAAGAGTAGGGGTTAATAAATATAATGTAGGTGTCGGCGATGTTGGGGGCAGCAGATTAGGGGGTTCATAAGCATAATGTAGGTGGCGGCGATGTCCGGAGCGGCAGATTAGGGGTTAATAATATAATGTAGGTGTCGGTGATGTCGGGGCAGCAGATTAGGGGTTAATAAGTGTAAAATTAGGGGTGTTTAGACTCGGGGTTCATGTTAGGGTGTTAGGTGTAGACATAAAATGTATTTCCCCATAGGAATCAATGGGGCTGCATTAAGGAGTTTTATGCTGCTTTTTTGCAGGTTTTAGACTTTTTTTCAGCCGGCTCTCTCCGTTGATTCCTTTGGGGAAATCGTGTACGAGCACGTTATACCAGCTCACCGCTAACGTAAGCAGCGCTGGTATTGGAGTGCGGTAATGAGCAAAATTTTGCTCAATGCTCACTTCTTGTCTGGTTTGTAAAAACTCGTAATACCAGCGCTGTCTGTAAGTAAGCGGTGAGCATAAACTGCTCGTTAGCACCGCACAGCCTCTAACGCAAAACTCGTGATCTAGGTGATTATGATAACAAATATTACCTATTATGAGTTGGTAGAGGTGGGGGTACTCAGTACTGGTCAGTACCCCACAAAAAAAGCTATATATATATATATATATATATATATATATATATATATATATATGTGTGTGTGTGTATATATATATATATATATATATATATATATATTATATATAATCAAAATATCTGGATACAAATAAATGTTTTCTAAACATTTAAATCTATTATTTTGTAGCCAAAAAATGCAAATATTTTAAGTTTTAGAATACTCCTGAGATGCGCTCCTGGAAGCCTCTTTACTATATTTATCTTATCTCCTCTACTTTTATCAGTTTGAGTCAGTTAGTTAGTTCATTCACTGATCTAAGCAATAACTATGTAAAATGTGGTAGGGTCAGGCAAATTGCAACTTATAGCATTTGTAGTCTGGCCTCAAGGGAGTACTTAAAAAAGCATAATTGTCAGAGGAGAATCATAAAACATTTATTTATTTCTTTATTTATAAAATATTTTATCAGGAAGAATTTGTTTTTGTAACGCTAATTGGCTTATACTCGATAATTAGAATGGGGAATGTTGTCTTATAACCCGATAATCGTGTTGGTTGAAGAAGCAGGAGGAAGAGGAATTCAATGATGCACACAATGGTGACACTCTTCCTGGATGGTGGTGTGGTGTATGTTAGAAGTAAAATGAAGATACATTGAGAAAAAAATTGACATAAACATCCTGCTGTCTGCTGATAAACATGCTAGCGTCAAGCTTGTTAGTGAGAAGAAAATGTTTAACTATTGAAGAGAAGCTTGCAATTATAAAGTGTTATAAAAGAAATAAAAGAACATGTGACATTGTTTGTGCAACTGGCTTAAAGGAGACCACACTGCGTACAATCAGAGATCATGCAGAAAAAAATAAATGAAAGTTATCTTGCTGGGACTGTGGTGAATGCAACTAAATCTAAAGTAATAGAAGAAATTTAATTTGTGTGGTTTGAAGAACAAACAAACTAAAGGTCAGGGACAAGTTTTCTCACAATTAAAGAGAAAGTCTTAGCAATATGTGAAGACCTTAAAGGAACATAAAACCCAAAATCTTTCCGGGGCGGAGCCTACAGCCAATGCTTATACCCTCAAGAAGCTATACAAAGCAAGATACCACTGTTTGGAAGCCAATTTTAAGCTTATGTTAGGAATTGAGCTTAGTCATCTTATCTATGCTCTGCAGTTGGGCCATGAGGCTGTTGTCTGCCTGGGCATTCATAAATCTTCAGATGAGTTCCCTAACCCTTACAACATCTAATAATGCCTACTATATTGGGGATTACAGCCGCAATCAATGCATGGGAAGCCGAAATACACAATATCCTGCATCACCATTTTGTCGAAAATGGAGAAATAGCTCTACCAGGTTCTGGTTTTAACTAAAACAAATTCCCCTAGACATCGTGGACAGGGCTGAAGAAGCAGTAGGGGAGGCTACTGTTCTGGTGCAAGGTGTATTTCTGCCAGCCGCAACCTCACCTGATATGGCTTGCAAATCCAGCTCCCTTCAGCTGTGTAACACTGACTACGAGGGCCCCTGGAGAGCATATGTCACCATGGAGGGACTAACAGGCCATGCTGTATGCCCTCTGGAGTTACCAGTCTCTGATCGGCCAAGACCTCCGGCTAGCCTTACCACGGGAGAGGGGAGTTTCAAATCAACTACACAGGAGCTACCAGAACATATGGAGACGAGTCTGATGCGGAGAAGACCAGCTGGTTTTATTTTACCGATAACCAAGTATACAATTTTGGGAGAAGTCACCCTCCAGAAAGATAAAGATGATGGCTGTGTATTACCATTTTGTTGTGGTCTTCAGCGAAAACTTGTGTCAGATTCATGGCTTTAGACTGATCCTCCACTACTTGGTAATAGTGACCCACAAGTCGAGTATTGGCTAAGTTCCAGAAGCACGGAGCTCAACCCGTTTTGCACTGCATTGCTCTATAAGCCGAATACTTTGTTTCTGGTTCCCTTTGTAATTCATATTTCTTATTCGCCATGCAATTAGAGTGTCCTACAAGTTAGGGAATTGATATAATCTTATAGTTGATAATCTAGTGTTATGCTAATACCCTTTCTACTTTAACTGTAATATACATAAATAGATCTCTAGTTGGGTCCCCTTTTATACTCTATGCTAAAGATATTTTCATTTCATGGGTATACATGCAGAGGTACTAGAACAAAGATCAGCATGCTTTGCTTAATATATTAGACCTAGCTGATCAGCTTAACACAGAGGGAGGTTTATTCTCAATTGTGGGATCTTTTTCTGGAGATTCTAAGATTTAAACAGTGTCCTGTGTTTTCTGTCTTGCTGTCGGCGGCCGGGATGGTAGGTCAGATATTTCTCCTCTCCTAATACATGTCCTTTTATTTCTGGCTAGGTCAACATATTCCCTGTCCTTGCTAATATCTGGGAACTCAGAGATTACATCTGCCATAGCCCTGTGTTTAAAGCTGGTTTTCTGTTATTACACCCAAGGCTAGTACTCTGCATTGATAACTCTGTTATACTTCTTATTAGAGTGACCAGGGCCGAGTAAAATATTTTTCCTCTTGCTAAGTAAATTGTTAATATACAGTTAAATCTATGGAATTTATGGAATAAGGTTTAAACTAGGTGAAATGCTAATGTTCCTAACACATATTTCTCCTACTAGACTACCTAGCCATAATTTTACTTTTTAAGTGGTTAAACGTATCTTTAGTATACTTTCTGCATTCATATTAAGTTATTGTTCACTTGTAATAAATAGGACTATAGATGTATATTTATAGCCCTACATACCATTCATAAAGTAGCCACACAATAGCTTTGTCAATACTATCCTGAACTATATAATAATAGAGTATCCTGCTACTTGCACCATTTAGATCATGATACACCTACTATATTCCATACATTCATATACCAAACCCAAGAGATACTATCTATATTACTAGCCTACCTCCATTGAGCTATGCTACTGCATATGGGTTTAAGAATGGCCCATTAATTCAACTTGAGGTTTGCATAAATATAAAAATGAGGGTTTTACTGCTAGCTCCGCTCCCCCCCCCCCCCCACACTAATTTTAACCAGTAAAAATAAGAAAATATTCGAGGATAAGAGAGGTTCTGGGTGGGGAGATAAACCCATCCAAGACTAAATTTGAAACAATCTACTTGATAAACAAGGCTCACATAACACAATTTCTAAGTTGTATTCCATTTTTAATGAAGAGAATGTAAACACTAAGCCTGCATTTATACTAAGATGGGAACGTGAATTGGGCAAAACTTGGACAATTAGAGGAATGGGAAACAAATTTATATAAAGGCACATCCTTTTCAGTCAATGCATTCTTAAAAGATAATTTTATGAAGGTGGCATTCGGATGGTATTTTTACCCCTCAAGATTCCATAATAAGGATAATCCAAATAGTTCCTTGTGTTATAGAGGATGTGGGGAGCAAGGGACATACATCCATATGTGGTGGCAATGCCCTAAGATTCGGGATTTGTGGAATCAGACTTCTAGCCGAATATTTTCAAAAGATATTACACTCACACCTGAGCAGGCACTACTCCATTTCCCAGCAGAAAACATACTCACCCACCAGCACAAACTAGCTACAATGATATGTACAATCACAAGGCTCAGTATTGCTAGATTCTGGAGGTCAGAACCCCCATCATTTGATTACATTCTTCAAAAACTCGAATATCATTATCATATGAGTAGCTTATCAGCAACTTTGTTGGACAGACAAAATCAGTTTATCATGATTTGGGACTCATACATAATGTATTATGAAGAGACGAGAAGTAATGTTAGAAGGGGAATACAGACTGAATAGGAGCGAGGGCCTATTATGGGAGGGATGAAGTGTTACATTTGTGATCATGTTCCGGGGTGTGTTGGTTATATGGGATCTCATGTGGACTTGAAATTAAAATGACCATTGTTGAAATGCTTGTACAACTACCTTAAGATACATGTAGTGCTGATTTATTTGCTTGTTTTGTAAAACTCTATAAAACCTTAATAAAAAAGTTTTCATCAAAAAAAAATAATAGGAAAATATATCTTGCTAAGATCTTACATCACCAAACTATACATATAGCTCTAACACAAGTTACTAATTCAATAAGGATGTTTATATTATAGGTAATCTCAAGCCTTCGTAAATTGTTTGCTACTAGCTAGTCTAACTTGTTTCAGTTGAGGCTCCAAGAGTTTGTTAAATATCTCATAAAGCTAGAAAATCGAGATTCACCATATGAGGCCCAGGAGTGGTCTTCATACGTTCATGCAGGGGCGAAAACTACAGGGGGTGCAGAGGTCGCAGTTGCTTTTTTTATTACAATAAAAAACATTGACCTGCCACTGCCTGCACTGATATCATGTGAGTGTGACATGATGCTTCACTAGTGTTTCTGACTACAGGGGTTAGTGTTTCTGTTTTATCCATTGGTGTTTATGTGTGTGTATGTGTGTATGTATGTGACTGTGTGTGTATTTATGCATGTATGTGTGTGTGTGTGTGTGTGTATGTTTGTGGAACCAGCAAATTACAGACCTTGTTACTACAGCATGGGGGGAGGGGGTAAACAGTGTCACTATACAGTACCACTATATACAGTACGGGGGGGGCTCGACTATGTCACAGACTACTGTGGTCACTTTATAAAGTACTGGGGAGGGGAGGGTCAGGCCAGCCATCTCACCAGCAGATTACAAACTGTGTCACTGACTCACTATATACAGTACTGGTGGGTTAAACAGTGTCACTATATACAGTAATGGGGGGGGGTCAGACCATCTCACAGACTGTGGGCACAGGGTACCTCCTTTTGTAGAAATGTAATCTGAGTCACATTTTTTTTCTGTGCTAAATTTAAAAAAAAAAAATGTATCAAATTCACTTCTTTTTTTTTGGTGGTGGGGGGGGCCTTCTTAGATTCTTGCACCTGGGCCCTATGGTTTCTAGTTACACCACTGTGTTCATGTGTGCCTTCTTCAGCTTGGTACTGTATTTATTATTGTGTTTAGTCCCACAGGCAAGTATTATGATCCTTAATTTTCCTGCAAAAAGTCTTCTAACCACAATATGTTACCTTAACCTAGCTGTTGTTGGATGTGTACATGGAATTGATTTATCTGTATAGCTTTTTTTTACATGTTTGCTTTGTATGCCTTAAATTGGATCTCAATAAAAATATTAAAAATAAATAAATCTTTCCTTCATGATTCAGAGCATGCAATTTTGAACACTTTTTCAATTTACTTCTATTATCGAATATGCTTAGTTATCTTTGTATCCTTTTTTAAAAGCATACTTAGGTAGGCTCAGGAGGTGGGAGCTAGCTACTGATTGGTGGCCACACATATATGCCTCTTGTCATTGACTTAATGATGTGTTCGGCTAGCTCCCAGTAGCTCATCGCTGCTCCTTTAACAAAGGATGCCAAGAGAATGAAGCAAAAATGACAATAGAACTTAATTGGAAAATTGTTTAAAATTGTATGTACTATTTGAATCTTAAAAGAAAAAATATTGGGTTTCATGTTCCGTTAAGAACAAAGCTCAAAATCCAGCAGAAGTACCTTCCTTTAGTGCTATCAGTTGCTGGTTTAGTGGTTTCAAGAACCGTTGTGCTTTGCACAATGTTAAGCTGTCTGGTGAAGCTGCAAGTACAGATCATGAACTGCTAAGGTTTTCCCCCCTGCTTTCCAAAAAATGATTGATGAATAAAACTATACCCTGGATCAGATTTTCAATTTTGATGAAACTGGTCTGTATTGGAAGCAAATTCCTTCAAGGACTCTCATCTCCAATGAGGAAGCACACGCACCAGGGTTTAAGGCTGCAAAGTATAGACTGACTATGATGCCGGGTACAAATGCCAGTGGAGAGTTATAGGGTATTCTTTCGTGATTCAGATAGAGGATGCAATTTTAAGCAACTATCTAATTTACTCCTATTCTCACATTTTCTTCATTCTCTTGGTATCTTTATTTGAAATGCAAGAATGTAAGTTAAGATGCCGGCCCATTTTTGGTGAACAACCTGGGATGTTCTTGCTGATTGGTGGACACATTCATCCACCAAATAAAAGTGCTATCCAGAGTCCTGAACCAAGAAAAAGCTTAGATGCCTTCTTTTTCAAATAAAGAAAGCAAGAGAACGAAGAAAAATTGATAATAGGAGTAAATTAGAAAGTTACTTAAAATTGCATGCTCTATCTGAATCACAAAAGAAAAAATGTGGGTTCAGTGTCCATTTAAAGGGACAGTCTACACCAGAATTTGTATTGATTAAAAAGATAGATAATCCCTTTATTACCCATTCCCCAATTTTACATAACCAACACGCTTATATTAATATACTTTTTACCTCTGTGATTATCTTGTATCTAAGCCTCTGCATACTGCCCCATTATTTCAGTTCTTTTGACAGACTTGCATTTTAGCCAATCAGTGCCCTCTCATAAGTAACTACACTGGCGTGAGCACAATGTTGTCTATAAGGCACACATGAACTAACACACTCTAACTGTGAAAAACTGTCAAATGCATTCAGATAAGAGGTGGCCTATGAGCTTTCAACTAAGAATACCAAGAGAACAAAGCAAGTTTGACTATAAACATATATTTTTAAATGGTTTAAAATGATGTCCTATCTGAAACATGACAGTTTAATTTTGACTAGACTGTCCATTTAAAGCTGAAGCCTATTGCCATTTATCACTCTGCTAACTCTAGAGTTTTAAATGGAATTGTCAAGTCTAGTCTTGTAATCTACTTTAGATCAAGCAAGAGTGGTTGGATGACATGGCACATCTTTATTGATTTTCCAAAATGTTTTAAAAAAATATTGGAAGAAGAATATAAGGCTATGAACATTCTTATTATTCTTGATAATGCACCAAGTTATCCTCCAACAGTTGCTGAACTTTTACCAAATATCAAAGTTCTCTTTCTACCTCCAAACACAACCTCTCAAACCCAGTCCCTTGACCAAGGTGTAATTGCACATACTAAGGGTGATAATGCACACACAGTTCTTGAATTCTGGAACCGATTCAACATCAAGCTTCCAATTGATATTATAGTGAAGACCTAGAATGATGTCACAAAAGAATACTTGCATGGTGTGTGGCATAAACTTCTTCTTAATTTTCTCAGCTTAGTTAAGTGTTTGACCCTTCAGAAGAGCTCCCCAAAATCAATGCAAGGTATGTTGCTCTGGCAAAGAAAGTGTGATTTGAAGAAGTTTTGGGATTTTGGGATGGGAAGTTAAACAAACTCATATAGGTGTGATCGTCAGGTGTCCACATACTTTTAGGTATATAGTGTACACACATATGCACCCATACATGTACACACACACAGGCAGTCCTAACACTCGCACAGTTACACAAACACATGTAGACATGAAAGAACTTTCACAGTTCATACTGATCAAACAGATCCTTTTTAATTTGCTTCTGTGATCATTTACTTGGTTTTCTTTGTATCCTTTTTGCAAATCATACCTAGGTAAGATCATGAGAAGCAATGAACTACTGGGAGCTAGCGGGTGAATAGGTATATGGCTACACACAAATACCTATTCTCAGTAGCTCACCAGATGTCTTCAGATATTGACTTAATTAAGCCATCTTTTTTTTTTACACTCTGATTGGGTAAATAAGTGAAAACATTTTTTTTTAAATTTTGCTTTTCTGAAGTAAAATATGTCTCTGATTCAAAAGTACAAAAAAACATGATGGCTAATTTATTCAAAATTTAGAATTACTGTCTAATGTGTTTTTCTCTTAAAGGTACAATAGATACCTTGTACACTGCACTTCCAGTTATCAGAATTTAAAAGCACAATTTTCAGGGTTAAATGACAGGAAGCAGGGGAAAAATAAATAATAAAAGCAAATGTAAAGCTGTTTTACTGAATGAAAGAAAAAAACTGGGCTAGATTACAAATGGAGCGCAACCAATCTTGCACTTGGTCTCACACCAAGAATAACAACCAATCTGGTTATTACATCCGGATGATTAAAAATTTT
Organism: Bombina bombina; assembly: GCF_027579735.1. Lineage (NCBI taxonomy): Eukaryota > Metazoa > Chordata > Amphibia > Anura > Bombinatoridae > Bombina > Bombina bombina. Next base: position 940,644,073 of record NC_069502.1, on the reverse strand, counting down.
AACCAAAGCATATTAACGTGGCCAAAACTTTTTTAAGTGTACCCTATACTTTTTATGGATATAGCAGTGAGCACTGTTAGGTGCTTATTGGACTTGTATTACAAGTGGTGAGTTAAGTGTTGCACTAGAGTGCAATACAAAATACCACTGTAAAATGTAGTACTTTTTCAGACCTGAAGTAAAGCATTATTGTTAATAGTATAGCACAGAACTATATGAAGAATTCCACTACTTGCGCCATCAGTTTAATGCACTCTCAGTCTAGAACTCCATTGGCTTAGGGCTCAAGCAATATCCAACATGAATTTTACTGTGAATCCCCTTAGTAATTATTTGAGGGATTTGGCTCCTCCAATTAATGCTCAGTAATTGCCCACAACGTCAATCTTCATAGACTTAAAGGGACAGTCAACACCAGAATTTTTGTTGTGAGAGATAATCCCTTTATGACCCATTCCCCAGTTTTGCATAACCAACACAGTTATATAAATACACTTTTTTTAATCTCTTTGATTACCTTGTATCTAGGCCTCTGCAAACTGTCCCCTTTATTCAGTTCTTTTGACAGACTTGCATTTTAGCCAGTCAGTGCTGACTCCTAGGTAACTTCACGTACGTGAGCTCAATGTTATCTATATCAGGGGTCACCAACCTTTCGGACCTTAGGGACCACTAAACTCACAATTTTGAATCCTGTGGACCACTATCATGTTTTTTTTTTTAAAGGCGCCAACCTCTATAACGCGTGTGTGTGTGTATATATATATATATATATATATATATATATATATATATATATATATGTGTGTGTATATATATATATATATATATATATATATATATATATATACACATACATACATACACATACATATATACACATACATTATGTATATATTTACACATTGTTAAGAATTATTTTTTGGAATTAACTAAATGACAGAACTGAGAGAATACTTCCAAATGACAGATGAAGGGTGAGTGCTAACTTTTGAGCTGGAAACAGAGAGGCAGAAAAGTGGGGAAAAAATAATTATGTTTAAAAGGACCACAAGACTCCCAAGTTACCTCCCCAGTTAGTAATTAATAAAAACTACTTATGATCATGGACAGACATAGGAGTCATAAATTAAGTTTATATCAGAAAGCTCTTAATATGTATGTGAGCTAACCACGACTGATGTTACTGGCAATTACTATAATACTGGTGGGATATGGCTGATCTGCTGGATGGCAATTACTGGAATCCAGCTGGAATTGCTTCGTGCGCCATTCCACCTGAATGGAAAAACAGTTAATATTTAATTTTAAAAAAAAGAAGATGGAGGGGAGGAAGACAAACAGTGATGTAAGTCGTCCATCTCTGAAGGAATTAGGAAAACGACTACAAAGAGACAGGTAGAGGGAAGAAAAGAAATGAAAGAGAGATTTTTTTTTTTTTTAAGATTTTCACTGATGTCCAGCAAGGCACTGTAGGGAGTTGCGGCGTGACGGCGGTGACACCATCAGAGATTAATTCCAGCTTGATAGTGTTAAGGACCACCAACATCTTCTCGTGGACCACCAGTGGTCCACGGACCACTGGTTGGCGACCACTGATCTATATGACACACAATAACTAATGCCCTCTAGTGGTGAGAAACTGTCAAAATGCATTCAGATTAGAGGCAGCCTTCTTCAAGTTCTTCAAGAAATTAGCATATGAGCCTACTAGAGAACAAAGCAAAATTGGTGATAAAAGTAAATTGGAAAGTTGTTTTAAATTACATGCCCTATCTGAATCATGAAAGTTTATTTTGGACTTGACTGTCCCTTTAACCTAACCAGAACTTTACACCTGTGCAGGTAAGTATTCACTAGGTCAGCTGCTCCTTAGTGAGCTATGTTCCTCTTGGAATGCTGAGAGAAGTTAATATCTATTGAGAAACAGGCAAAATGAACTGCAATTAAACTTGTATGTTTAGTTCCCTAGTTCGCTCTGCCACACAATTTCTAAGCAGATATTGATATGGAAAAAGATCATCACTCTACCATCCATAAAATACTATTTTAGTGTTCTAAAATGTTCCATTTTTTTACAGAAAGGGCAGTTTTCTCCTTAACATTTAGTATAAGTTGATAAATTTAAATGAGGTACTGTAGAAGAAGGGGTAATAATTAAATCTCATTAAAACTTGTCAGCAATGGTGTGATTTGAATCTGATTATCCTAGAAATATTTTAAGATAATTATAAAAGTTATGTACAGTGTTACTAAAATTAATTACCCACATACAAAAATAATTAGAAGAAACTCGCACTGGGAAGAAATGTACTAATTAAATTGAAAAGCATAGTAATTCCTATGTTTTTCAAAAATTAAGTATCCTGTTTACAATATGTACGTATTGTAATAATATCTTTTATACGGTTTATTGATATATGTAGAAATAAAGATATTAGGCTTGATAACGAGTGCCACACTATCGTTTTCGCTCAAACGATACAAGATTTTCAAAGCCGTTTGTGCCCAAGTTAAATTCTGCCAGTTTTACAAGTTAAAAGTAAATGCGAACGTGTGAGTGCAATTGGGATTTACAATAGAATTACTTCAGATCTCTGGTTAGCTGTTCCACGAGTCAAAAAAGTGTCACAAAACACATTGAAAATACATTTGAAGTACATTTACACTCATAATAACACTATCTAATAAAAATTATTAAAACAAATTGCAATAAAAATTATGAGGGCTCAAAGATATAAGGTCTCAGAAAAAGGCAGGCAAAAGGCTTTAACATAGAGATTCATACATACACATCTAAGGACTAATTACGAATGGAGCACAATATTGCGCTTACGTGAGAGCAATATTTGCGCTCCACTCAGTAATATCAGTGCTGGAGCCGTAAGCTACCGAAGTGGCCGACTGTAATTTACGGCTCCATTTTAGTACCAGGTTTCCATTGAAAAGGTTTCCACTTTGCGTGCGGTCGCTCTTTTCGTGTAGGTGTAAGTTAGCATTGTGTTAACGCTTCTACCCGATGCCGGATTTCTAAAACATTAATAGGTTACTATGGTAACCCGACCTTACACTACACTTGATCGCATATACGGTGCAACATACAAGTGGGACACGTATATTTTCCCCATCGCTCGCTGTTAAAATAAAATCAAACTTCTAACGAATGCGCAATATCTACCTCTCAACCACAACCCTCCCACCCCTATAACTAATGTATTAACCCCTAATCCACCAACCCCCATATCGCAAAATATCTATTTAAACTATTAACCCCTAATCCACCAACTCCCATATCGCAAAGTATCTATTTACACTATTAACCCCTAATCCACCATGCTCCCATATCACAAAGTATCTATTTAAACTATTAACCCCTAATCCGCTATTAACCCACATCGCAATAAACACAAAAAATATATTAACCCCTTAACAGCCAAACCCCCACAACGCAATTAACCTAATTTAGCTATTAACCCTTAAACCGCCAACCCCCCACAATGCAAATAACAAATTAAATTACTTAGCCCCCTAACCTAACACCCTCTAAATTAACCCCAATTACCTAAATTAAAAAATACTAAATTACAATTAAAATAAAAAACAACAACATTACTTTAAAAATAAATAAAAATAAGTTTAAATGTATCTAAAATTACAAAAAATAAAAAAGTCTAACATTACATAAAATAATAAACCAAATTATCTAAAATAAAAAAATTAAACCTAATCCCTATGAAAATAAAAAAGCCCTCCAAAATAAAAACACCCTCTAATCTAAACTAAACTACCAATAGCCCTTAAAAGGGCCTTTTGTAGGGCATTGTCCTAAGTTAAACAGCTCTTTTATCTTAAAAAAACACTAAGTCCCCCCTCTAACAGTACAAAAAACCCCACCCACCAAACCCCCCAAAATAAAAAAAACTAACACTAAAAAATCCTAAACTACCCATTGCCCCTAAAGGGGCATTTGTATGGGCATTGCCTGTAAAGGGCATTCAGCTCTTTTACTGCCCTTAAAAGGGCATTCAGCTCTTTAACACTGCCCAAAATCCCTATTCTAAAAAAAAAAAAAAAACCTCAAAAAATAAAAAAATACTAACTCTAACCCCCAAATAAGTACTCACTTTTCCTGAAGTCCTGCAGAGAAGGTCCTCTTCCAGGCGTGGTGAAGTCTTCTTGGAGCCGGCGACATCTTCCATCTTCATCCAGGACCAAGCCGGCGCGGAGCAAAGATGTCCGCGGAAATGAAGACTGGGGACCAAGGAACTGAAGACCGGCGACTGCGGAGCCAAGGAGCATGGTTAATCCTCTTCGTACGATCACCGCCGTACACTGAATATTGAATGCAAGTTACGCGTTTAAATATGGAGTACCTTGCATTTCTATTGGCTGATTTGATTCTTCAAATTCAAATCAGCCAATAGGATTAGAGCTACTGAAATCCTATTGGCTGATCGGATCTCTGGTTAATGATTTCTAGCGCAAAGTGAAACCACAAGCTCACGGTCACATTAACCAGTCACTTGTAATGACTGGTTATTTAACTACCCGTAAACAGGAAAAATTTGCCCCTTTACGGGTGCACATTAAGATAGCGCTCCACTCGTAATCTGTCCCTAAATATGTATATATATCTTAAATACTGTATGTATAACATTGTAACAAACATTATTTCAAACACTACTGTCATATAGTGCCAAAGATATATGCACACCCTGCTCTCATGGAAGGGAGCTAAGTTTCAACAAATGAGAAAGATAGAAACTTAATCATAGAAGTAATCTAAAAAGTATTTTTTTTTACAATTTTACCCCTTATCTCAATCATGAGAGTTTAATGTTGACCCCCATATCTCTTTAAAGACTCCTGCTTCAATGAAAAGCATTTCTTGTAGAAAGGGGCTTACTATAATTTTGTTGGTTCAAGATAAACGCTTTTGGTTATAGATAAACAATATTTATAGTTCATTGCAATGTTTTATCAGCTACAAAGCAAATCTGATTTTATATGTGAGCATATAGCTTGTATTAAGTATTTTGTTTCTCCCAGAAGGATTCAGAAGGAAGACCACATGGTACAGTCACAAGCGCCACAGAACAACAATTTTCAGCCCTCCGGCCACTCTGAGCCAATGCTTATTAATCACCATTTTAATAACCTGACTTCCTATGAGAAAGGTATGAGAATATATACTTACTATATATATATATATATATATATATATATATATATATATATATATATATATATAACAGTCGGTGTAGGAACCTAGTGCTCGAAATGTGAAAAATGTATTAAACATAATGCGTCTGTTGCTAAGTAGCGCATACATGTGTTACAAAGGATAGGGGAATTACAACAACTACCAGCAACATTTCTGCAATGTATAACAGAGCACATACCTCCATATCGCAAGCGTGTGGCTAATGATAGCGCTGCTGTCAATAGGTAGTGTCTCAAATAGAGTCGCGTGTGGATGCGACATGGTCACAGTAACGATCCAGAGTGTCAAGGGCAGGGATATGTTTCACATTTCGAGCACTAGGTTCCTACTGATCTGTTTACAACACAACACTATTATTATGGGATATGTATCGGTTTCCTTCTGGTAATTAGTATATATCTGACACTTTTTCCTCTTTTATGACATACAATCATAGGGTATTATGTTTGCATTTTATGCGTTTTATTCAATAATCTATGTGTATGTATCACTTGTATAACTGTAACCATGGCTGCCATTTGACGTAACTGAATTAAAGGCACTTGTTGCACCTGTCGTTAAGTCCAGAGAATGCTGTCTTCAATTGACTGTGTGTATATACAGGGAGTGCAGAATTATTAGGCAAGTTGTATTTTTGAGGATTAATTTTATTATTGAACAAGAACCATGTTCTCAATGAACCCAAAAAACTCATTAATATCAAAGCTGAATAGTTTTGGAAGTAGTTTTTAGTTTGTTTTTAGTTATAGCTATTTTAGGGGGATATCTGTGTGTGTTCAGGTGACTATTACTGTGCATAATTATTAGGCAACTTAACAAAAAACAAATATATACCCATTTCAATTATTTATTTTTACCAGTGAAACCAATATAACATCTCAACATTCACAAATATACATTTCTGACATTCAAAAACAAAACAAAAACAAATCAGTGACCAATATAGCCACCTTTCTTTGCCAGGACACTCAAAAGCCTGCCATCCATGGATTCTGTCAGTGTTTTGATCTGTTCACCATCAACATTGCGTGCAGCAGCAACCACAGCCTCCCAGACACTGTTCAGAGAGGTGTACTGTTTTCCCTCCTTGTAAATCTCACATTTGATGATGGACCACAGGTTCTCAATGGGGTTCAGATCAGGTGAACAAGGAGGCCATGTCATTAGATTTTCTTCTTTTATACCCTTTCTTGCCAGCCACGCTGTGGAGTACTTGGACGCGTGTGATGGAGCATTGTCCTGCATGAAAATCATGTTTTTCTTGAAGGATGCAGACTTCTTCCTGTACCACTGCTTGAAGAAGGTGTCTTCCAGAAACTGGCAGTAGGACTGGGAGTTGAGCTTGACTCCATCCTCAACCCGAAAAGGCCCCACAAGCTCATCTTTGATGATACCAGCCCAAACCAGTACTCCACCTCCACCTTGCTGGCGTCTGAGTCGGACTGGAGCTCTCTGCCCTTTACCAATCCAGCCACGGGCCCATCCATCTGGCCCATCAAGACTCACTCTCATTTCATCAGTCCATAAAACCTTAGAAAAATCAGTCTTGAGATATTTCTTGGCCCAGTCTTGACGTTTCAGCTTGTGTGTCTTGTTCAGTGGTGGTCGTCTTTCAGCCTTTCTTACCTTGGCCATGTCTCTGAGTATTGCACACCTTGTGCTTTTGGGCACTCCAGTGATGTTGCAGCTCTGAAATATGGCCAAACTGGTGGCAAGTGGCATCTTGGCAGCTGCACGCTTGACTTTTCTCAGTTCATGGGCAGTTATTTTGCGCCTTGGTTTTTCCACACGCTTCTTGCGACCCTGTTGACTATTTTGAATGAAACGCTTGATTGTTCGATGATCACGCTTCAGAAGCTTTGCAATTTTAAGAGTGCTGCATCCCTCTGCAAGATATCTCACTATTTTTGACTTTTCTGAGCCTGTCAAGTCCTTCTTTTGACCCATTTTTCCAAAGGAAAGGAAGTTGCCTAATAATTATGCACACCTGATATAGGGTGTTGATGTCATTAGACCACACCCCTTCTCATTACAGAGATGCACATCACCTAATATGCTTAATTGGTAGTAGGCTTTCGAGCCTATACAGCTTGGAGTAAGACAACATGCATAAAGAGGATGATGTGGTCAAAATACTCATTTGCCTAATAATTCTGCACTCCCTGTATATATATATATAAATGCAAAAAAGAGTGCACTCCCACTCAAACAGCATCTACAAGGGTGCAAGCAGATATAAGTGTAAAATTGGAAAAAAGCATGCACTCACTGGATTTGTGAAAAAAAGTGCTTTTATTGGCACATCAAAAGTTGGTCTGATGAAGGGGTGATTGATCCCCGAAACGTTACCAATTTTTGATGTGCCAATAAAAGCACTTTTTTCACAAATCCAGTGAGTGCATGCCTTTTTCCAATTTTATATATATATATATATATATATATATATATATATATATATATATATATATATATATATATATAAAATAAGAAACTATTGAGATGATAAAGTGTAAAGTTTAACAGTTACCTGAAGATTTTATTTCCGTTTGCTTTGGTCACCTAATCTGAGTTTGCCTCCCTTGACTTGTTTATGCAATTGACCTATAAAAATGTTGAACTCAGTATAACCAAATGCACCATCCTTGTTATGAAACGTATCTACATATAATGAGGATTTAGATCATAATTTTGTGTTTGCAGTCATTCTCATATATTTTATTTTCTGTTCAGCATCTGTATCCCAGTCAGGAAGTTCAGGAGAAAACAATGGGACTGGCGTTGCAAACTCAAGTAAGTTAATAGTTTTAAGCTTCTTGAAAATTCTGGGGGGTGGGGGAAATAAAATGAATTAGACAGTGATACACATTTATATCACAAAATAAAGATTAAATGGTCATTAAACCCATTTTTTTTTTCATGATTTGGAAAGAGCATGCAATTTTAAACAACTTTCCAATTTACTTATATTATCTAATTTGCTTTACTCTCTTGATTTCCTTTGTTGAGAAGCATATCTAAATAGGCTCAGGGGTTGCTGATTGGTGGCTGAAACATAGATGCTTTGTGTTATTGGATCACCCATCTGCGTGGCTATTTTTCAACAAATGATACCTAAAGAATAAAGCAAATTAGATAATAGAAGTAAATTGGAATGGTGTTTAAAATTGTATTCTCTATCTGAATCATGAAAATCCCTTTAAAGGGATTTGAAATCCAAAAAATGTTCTTTTGTGATTTACAGAGAACATAACATTTTAAAAAAAGTTTCCATCAAATTTGCTTAAAGGGACACTGAACCCAAATTTTTTTCTTTCACGATTCAGATAGAGCATGCAATTTTAAGCAACTTTCTAATGTACTTCTATTATCAATTTTTCTTCGTTCTCTTGCTATCTTTATTTGAAAAAGAAGGCATCTAAGCTAAGGAGCCAGCAAAATGTTTGGCTCAGAACAACGGACAGCACTTGTTTATTGGTGCTGTCCAATCAGCAAGGACAACCCAGGTTGTTCACCAAAAATGGGCCGGCATCTGAACTTACATTCTTGCTTTTCAAATAAACATACCAAGAGAATGAAGAAAATTTGATAAAAGGAGTAAATTAGAAAGTTGCTTAAAATTGCATGCTCTATCTGAATCACGGAAGAAAAAAATTGGGTTCATGATATTCTTTGCTGAAGAGATACCTAGGTAGGCATCTGGAGAACTACATGGCAGTAAACAGTGCTGCCATCTAGAGCTCTTGCAAATGGGTAACATTCTTGCAAAACTGCTGCCATATAGTGCTCCAGAAATGGACTGGCTCATAAGCATCCATCCCTGCTTTGTAACAAAAGATACCGAGAGAACAAAGGTAATTTGATAATAGAATTATATTAGCTGTTTAAAATCACATGCTCTATCTAAATCCTGGAGAAAAAAAATGGATTTCATATCCCTTTAATGCTATGAAATGTGGTCTGTTTAAGAATACATAGTTGAGGGGTTTTACCTTCAAGCCCTACAAAACAGTTTGCATATCTTTGTTCACTCAGAAAAGCTGACATCATAAACTATAAAACAGAAACAGTTCCTCGTGTTACTAAGCATTGATATGTTTCATTGATGATATCTAGTAAAGGTAAAGGCTAATGTTATGTAATGTAGGATTATACTACAGCTTTGAGAATTGAGGTTTAGAATATATTTTCTTTATGATTTCACTATATATATATTGTTTTGTAGCACGAGCCACTCATGAAGAGACTGATGAAAGCTTTAAATCTTCGGTGTCAGCTGAGGCACATACACGAGTGTACATGCCTTCTCTTGTCTGGAGACAGCAAAAGGATGGGAGTGAATGGGATGAGGAACATTCTCCAAAGAAGCAAACAGAAAGACTACAAGAGACAACACAGAGCAGAAATATCCCTGTGGAAAACGCGTTAAGTGAACCTAAAGTTTTTGGTAAAGCTTATTTTGTGACGCTTATAATGCTTTTAATCCATAGCAGTATGAATACACCTAAAAAAAAGGTATCTATATAAATATTACAGTAAACTTTTTTATTTCACAAGCCTCTTTTCCCCTTCTACTCATATAATTCTTCACATTTCTTACTCACTTCATTCTTCACAAACTGAAAGTTGAATTATCTCTTACTGCATACAAGTAGTTCCTTTCCATGGGAACATATTTAGGTAAGCTTAGGAGTGTGCATGTGTCTTTAGAACTATATGGCAGCAGTACTTGAAACAATGTTATACAAGCAAGAAGTAGAGGGAGCTTTAAAGAGACATAAAATACTTTAAGATGGTGATATGAAATGATAATTCGTATATATAAAAAAAAACTCTGTAATATACTTTCATTATTTATTTTGTCCCCTTTTCATGTAATTCCATCCCGAAATTGTGAACTTTTTGGTTCCTGTTAGAAAAGTGCAGAACACTGTTATATTCCACACAGTGATTGGCTGCACACTCTAGTGACCTATTTATAACTGTCCCTAATTGACCACACCAGAGAAGGTAATCTAAGTTACAACATGGCAGCTCCCATTGTTTTATACACTCTGTCTAAAACTTTACACTTTTTTGTCAATATTTAAACAGATAATGAAACTTTAAAAATTCTACATGTTGTTCTCACTTAGGGAGCAGTCTCACATTCCTTATAGGCTATATTAAGTATAGACAAACAGTATATCCCTAGTGCTTGGCGTGAACAATACAATCCTTGAAAAGGGTACCTAGCTTGCCCTGAAAAAAACAGTGATATAGGAATGTGTCAAGGAGCGCCTAAGGAAAAGGCTAGGCAGACATAGATTACAGATATCGGCCTTTAAAATATAAACATTTAATCTTAAAAAACATATAGCTTAAAAAATATAAACATAAAGTATTAAAAACAAACTTTAGAAAGCACCAAATGTATGCCGTACAGTTTAGCATGGATCCATGATACAGAATAGACTACTTGTAGTTTAGAGCAGATTCCTATGTCCAATCGAAACACGTGTATGGGAATATGTGTGTGGGATGAGTCTGTCGTTCCAAATGAAATAGGATTGTGAATGTTCCTTATGTGGATGCCATGATGTGTAGATAGATCCTTAAATGGTTATATCAAAACGCAAAAAGTGAAAAAATGAAAAAAGTAGATAAAAATGTAAAAATTTGAAAAAAATTGAAAAAATAATGAAAAGATAATAATAAAAAAATAATAAAAAATAATAAAAAACTACAAAAATAAAATACAGGAATTGCCCAAAAATTAAAAAAATCCAAAAATAAAAAATATTGTGATGTCCACTCTAACAAAAAAAAAAGTAGTGAATGTACTGTATATCTCCTAATAGGATAGGTCTGGAGTTATCCAGAGCTATCTTTTCCTTGAAACCTATAAATAAAGACAATGCAATAGTGCAATATTGCTGGGAACAATACAGAATGATCCGAAATAGGCTTACCATATACTGTCAACACGTTTCGGCCTTATAATAGGACTTTATCAAGACTAAATATGTTGTGTATTGGTAGCCCTATTTATACTGTGTATTAACAAATCATTAGGCAGTTGGTTTTGGCGCCAAACCCTTAGGGTGTTTGCTGTTGACATTATTTAGATATATTGCTCAAACATAGGTATGTCGTGGTCGCCGGATGTGACATCATCATAGTAATGTCACTTCCGGTTTCTGACAGTATTTCGATATTTATTATGTATACTCAGTTACCCTGATAAAGTGTTATTATATGTGTAGCACCACTGTACTCACTATGTCTCATAGTGTAGAGAGATTGCTATTTACTCTCAACTCCTGTGTCTCTAGACGCGATCGATAACGGGAACTCACGAGTGTGGTGCAAACATTCGAACGACCGGAAGTGACGTAGTTGTTCAGAGACGTCACTTCCGGTTTCGGGTGGATGCAGTTCCAACTGATTTCTTCAACATAGGATTATGTATTCATCCAAGGAAGTAGACATGTATAATTCAAATCCCTGATATTGAAATATCTGGCATAATATTAAGAGAAACTATCAGTATATGTTATCCATGTCCGGAGACACAGAGAGTAATATAACAATAAGTATAAATAAATACATACATAAAATGCATAAAATACATCATATATAAAGTTCATTATGAATAGCCAAATGTGTAAGGTAAAAAATACAGGGTCAATAATACATGTAATATTATAGATTGGGATAAATGCGGCATCATACTATGCACACATAAATTGAATGGGAGTAGAACTAAAAACATCAGAAGTACAAAAATGAGCATTTATGTGGGAACCTGAATGTATATAGAGTGTATACACTATTGAGTCATGGTGAGATGTTATAGGGGTAGATGTAGTAGAATTGGTACACAAATATGTGTACCACATAAGGCTGCAGAAGATCCATTTGGACTCTGCAATTAGTAACTTTTTCTCATTGTCACCACCCCTCTAATTTGGTATAATTTGTTTGAATACCCATATAGCTGAAGCTTTTTTTATTAGACGTATATGGAAGAAACATTAGGGGTTTCTTCCCATGCCCCAGCTGTAAAGCTTGTAAAAACGGGAGGAAGACAAATAACTTTACTTCCCACAATACAAATATCAAATACGAAATAATGGATTTAATAAAATGCCAAAGTAAGGGAGTGATCTACCTGATACAATGCAGCTGTGGCCTACAATATGTGGGCCAAACGTCTAGACAATTAAAAGACAGAATAGGGAAACACCTGTTGCAGATCGAAAATAAAAATATAGAGACCCCCCTATACAGACATTTTACGACTCACCACCAAGGAAATAAAACAAGCTAACACCATATTTAGTCTTGCTAAATGCCTATTATAAGGCCGAAACGTGTTGACAGTATGTTATAAGCCTATTTCTGATCATTCTGTATTATTCCCAGCAATATTGCACTATTGTATTTTCTTTATTTATAGGTTTCAAGGAAAAGATAGCTCTCGATAACTCCGGACCTATCCTATTAGGAGATATACATTCATTATTTTTTTTAGTTAGAGTGGACATCACACTATTTTTTATTTTTGGGGGATTTTTTGAATTTTTTTGGCAATTCCTGCATTTTATTTTTGCAGTTTTTTATTATTTTTTATTATTTTTTATTATTAGCTTTTCATTATTTTTTCACATTATTTGTTCACATTTTTTCACATTTTCACCAAAGTAATCATTGGAATATTATATGCTGCATTCACTTGCTCCCTGTGTAACATTTTATATCTATAGATGTCCATGTTTGTAAGCAGAGGTGATTAAGCTAGTCTCATGAGCTGTATTTAAATGAGAGCAGTTACGCAGGGAACCAGTGAATGCAGCATATAATATTCTAATGATTACATTTGTCTCTTCAATGGTAGCAGTGAATATAACCGAATGTATTTAAATAGTTGGCATTTAAAGACCCTAATTTTGATATTGCAGACAGATAAACTTTGCAACCAATACAATAAGGTTATTACTTAACTCTGCTGTTCTGGGATATGAGATATTCTACCTCCATTTAACAACATAATTATTGCACTCATGTGTATTTCACTAATGAGCAGACTTGCTTAGAACCACATTTATTTAGAGGCCATGGTTTAAAATCCACAGCCTAGGTCTGTATTCATTCGTGTATTTTTCAAAATCACCCTAGTTAAAGGGACAGTCTACCATAGAATTGTTATTGTTTTAAAATATAGATAATCCCTTTATTACCCATTACCCAGTTTGGCATAACCAACACAGTTATATTAATATACTTTTTACCTCTGTGATTACCTTGTATCTAGGAACCTTCTTCCAGCCCCCTGATCACATGACTGTGACTGTTTATTATCTATTGTCTTAAATTTAGCATTGTTTTGTGCTAAATCTTAAATAACTCCCTGTGCCTGAACACAGTGTTATCTATATGGCTCACGTGTACTTTCTGTCTCTTTGTGTTGAAAAGAGATTTAAAAAGCATGTGATAAGAGGCAGCCCTCAAAGGCTTAGAAATTAGCATAGGAGCCTACCTATGTTTAGTTTAAACTAACAATACAAAGAGAAAAAAAGCACATTTGATGACAAAAGTAAATTGGAAAGTTGATTAAAATTATAAGTCCTATCTGAATAATGAAAGTTTAATTTATACTAGACTGTCCCTTTAAGCTTACTGACGATTAACACATTTACTTACCAGCTTTAACTCATTTGTGTTTTTAAGTGTGTGTGTTTTACATTTTTAAATCATCTTGATAAAGTTTATATTTTAAATAGCGTATCTCTGTCACGATCTCATTGCTCTATACTTAATATAGCCTATAAGGAATGTGAGTGCTCCCTAAGTGTATAAATCATCAGTCCAGGACTGATTAAGTAAAGTTTTCTCTACCCAGTACACAGCCCCGCCACCCCAAAATGTATAACTCTCGTACAAAAATCTAATAGTACAATAAGAAATTTAGGTTACTGGGGAATTCCTGACTACACCACTAGTAGTGCCATTAGTGCTTTTCCTATGTTATTCTCAGACTAATTTTTTTCTTTGAATGCATCATTCTATCTAGCATTTATTTAGTGTTTAATGTCCCTTAAAAGAGCAGTAGCTCTCTATGATAAAACATTGTGGTTACTTAGACTGTATTGTTGGAAGAACTGTTTAATAAATAAGACTACTTGTACATGTGGGATACATTCATACTGTGTGTGCAGTAGTAGCAGTGACACCAGAGCTGTGTGTTTGTCCCCTGTTGTCACTCAGCATTGCATGCTGCAGCCTTCCTCTACAGGTTACTTGTATAACACACACTGCCTCCATATAGTACTCAAGACACATGCATGCTCCTGTGCTTCAGTATTCCATCATGGAAAAGGGTAGAGTTTTATAAAAGGATACCAAGAGAAAGGATATGAAATATTAACAGTAAATACACAGTATAACACTTTATTAAATATGAATATTGCATAAATATATTTTCATCTACTTAACTGCAAAGGGCTCCAATGCACTTATACAGGGCTCAAAAGTTCCACTAGCTCACTCACCACTGACGAGTGGAAATTTAACAGAGGCGATTGAACGTTAGTGAGTGAATGTCTACAAATATTATCTAAAGGGATGTTATATATCCATGAAAGGGCAAGGATATGTTATTCCTCTAGGGCTATAGGGACCCCATTAGTGCTTAGACTGTTACTTTTGAGAGGGTAAACAGGGGCAGAGAGAGATTGGAGAGGAAAGGAAAATATAGCGTTAAGAAAGAGTGGAGGAAAAAAAGAGTGAAGATATAGGAGAAAAAGTGTGAAGAGAAGAGAGAAAGAGTGTGAAGAGAAGAAAGAAGGGAGGAGGTAAAAAAGAGGGATTGAAGAGAGGAGGAAGTGGAGAAAGATAGATGAGAGATGATCATTATAAAACATTTTTTCCAGGTCTGCTATCACATTAATGTCAACCCTCTTTGCTTTCTCTCAGTTCAACAACTTCCTTTTTCTGTACAGCTGTTGTCTTCCCCAGAACCCTAGTTGATGTTGCTAATTGCTATGCACTTATTTTTATGGTATAAAACAAAAACAATATTAAAAAATGACTGCACCATAAAGTGTTTCTCATTGGCTAAACATATGCAAAGAGGAGGTGGTTAGTGGGTGTGGTGTGGGCGGTTAGTGGGTGGGATCAAAAGTGGCCAGTAACATTTTGGGCTGCTAGTATCTTAGGGCTGAAAATTTTGAGCCTGTACTTATATATATATATATATATATATATATATATTTAAAAAATCTTAGAACTAGTCACAGCACCACTGCCATACTTTAATAATAATGAAAGGAATCTAATGATTATATATAGGGTGCAAGAGTATAGTATTGCCTCAAATCCTACCATAAAACTACTCTTGAAAAAACTCAGCACACCTTTTTGCAAAAAATAAGGCTTAATTTTATTCCATAGTGCCTAAAGACATATAATGAAATACACAAGAATCCAAAACTTTCAGTCCATCCACTCATGCAAAAAACATTCATACATAAAATAACCAAGATTCAACTCAGGCGTCCCTGGAAGAATCAACATAAGGCTGTCATTAAGCTGTTGTCTTATCTCCTGAAATTTTAACAGTTCACTTCAATGTTGCAAAGGACAGTCCTTTATATAAACAAACTTTCAAAACTGTATCCAATGTGTTATCTTTGATGTACTCTATAAGACAAATACACTGTCAAAGTTTCACTTTTTTTGTTGCAAATATGTCCTCTTAAACATGAGACTTGTTTGACATCAAAGGGCCATAGTAATTGGATTTCTCGTACATGTAAAACACTCTTTCAGACCAAGCAGCAGCACATTAATATGTTAGTGCATATTTAGCAAAGCAGAAGCCGTTAATTTATTCAGCATATGTATAGAAATTCATCTGTATTTTCACTCGACACACTCTAAGGCTTTTTAAGTTCCCCGCTTTCAAACCACACTTGCGGTAGGGCAATATTCAGCCTGAGTTCAGCTACACACAGAGTATCACAGTTCATGTAGATCTAAACATATGCACAAGTTCTATAGCACATCACAGCAGTAATACGTTAATATATTAGTGCGTCTCTAGCAAAGTAGAGGCCGTTAATTGGGTCAGCGTGTATGTAGCAGTTCATCTGTATTTTCACTCGGCACACTCTGAGACTTTTGAATTACCCCCTTTCAAACCACACTTGCGTTAGGGCAATATTTAGCCTGAATTAATAGAAAAACTGGCCAGTTATAACATGCATGTTAGTTAACTCTTATGATACTTGCGGTTCAGTGCTTTCTCGATCAGATGCAGTGCTCCCGGCTTTTATCCACTCATGCGGACGGGAGATGAGACACCACCTACTTCGATAGTATTTCCTGATGTGACAATGGCTCTGTCTTCTGTTACTTGTCTTTAACATCAAAGACCTTGTATCGGGAAACAGCTTGATAAACAGCCCTTACACTCCGACGCGCGTTTCGGGACTCCGCCCTTTTTCAAGGAGTATACGTCATCACGAACACGGCCTCTTTTAGATATATATATATATATGTCTGTATGTGTGTACATCTAAATACATAAATACATATGTAAACACACATAAATATACAGTGTATATATATACAGTATATGTCTATATGTGTGTACATCTAAATACATAAATACATATGTACACACACATAAATATACAGTGTATATATATATATATATATATATATATATACAGTATATACATATACTGTATATACACACATATACAGGCATGTATATATCTCTATGTTAAAGCCCTTTTCAGTCCTTTTTTTTTCCTAACACCTGAGACCTCATATCTTTGAGCTCTTATAACTTTTTTGTGTAATTTAAAAAAAATACTTTTTAGTAGATGGTGTTACTATGCTTGTAATTGTACTTTGTAATGTATTTTTGATGTGTTTTGTGACACTTTTTTGTTTTGCGAAACAGTTGATCAGCGTTCTGAGGTCACGCTAACCCAATGTGTGTCAACTTCAAGCGATTTACTTTTATCTTGTAATATAAACAAAAAACCTGTTGCACTTAAACACCGCAATAAACTTCTTTTTGCTTGCACTTAAATGTTATGGCCCCACTCGTAGCCCAATGTGTTTACAATTAATTGATATATGTGCTGCAAAGCATGCATGTATGGGAATTGCTAATTTAGCTTTATTTTTGTAAATTAAATAGTTGTTTTGCTTTTGGAAACCACAACCCATTACAACGGGCTAAGCTTTTAGGGAGATCATACCTCCTTATTTTATCACTTTCTACACATAGAAATCTTCCTTATCTCTGTCTGTATAGCAAAAAAAAAAAAAAATACTTAGGCCCTGATATTCAAAGGTTCTCCAGCTTGGAGAGAAATTTCAGTTCAGACTTCACAGGGGCTGAACTCACTGAATAGTCAAAAGAAAAAGGGCGGAACTCTCCTTGCACTGCGAGATCTCTCTCATTTCTATATATATGAAGAAGAGACAAATTCACACTTACACTTACAGTTTCTGCATTGTATTGTAGATTACTTTGCATTTCAGATTCGGTCCTTTCAGTATTATAGAATATAAATTGGTGGAGCCAGTGACAGCAGTGGGACCCATGGCCTAATGGGTATTACTTAGGATGACCATATTGCCTTTTTTAAAAGGTACACATATGAATACATATGTCAGGGTTCTTATACAAAACATTTCTTTAAACAGCCCAAAAAACAGCCATGACATATGTATTTTTCATATGTGTCCCTTTTTAAAACAGCAATATGGTCACCCTATTATTAGTGGGGTTAATAAACACTAGTGGGAGCACTGACAATCCTCCAACTTTTGCTTTACACTGTGCACAATATCTGGTGTGTGTGTGTGTATATAACTATAAATATATATATATATATATATATATAGTACTGTGAAAAAGTCTTAGGCCACAATTAAATTGTTGTTTTAGTAATAGTATAATGACCACATATAATTATTTCTCAGTCTCTTTATTAGAATACAACCAGAAAACACAGGATATTTGTATGTAATATTAAAAAACAGAAAATAATTAAAAAAAAACAGCTTCTATAGACTAAAGTGGCAAGTATTTAGTGTGACCTCCCCTTACACTTAAGCAATAGCATGTAATGGAACCCTATTTAATGTCACTGCTAACACCTGTATTTGTCCTACTATTTAATGTCAAAATGAAGGCTGTGAAAAGGTCTATTACACCAGGTTTGTGCAAGACATGCTTGAGCATTACATACACACGTGATATGAGTTAAATTCATCGGAAGCTTGCCAATAAGACCAACTTTCAATCACATCCTTCCATTCAAAATGCCAAAGATCAGTATCCTACTCACCCATAAACATTCATACTCTTAAGCTGAAATTTCTGTACCCCACTAGATTATCTAGTTTGTTATGAAGGTGCATTTATAAGTATTTGATGGGGTGCCATTGTCAATCAGATACATGAAAAGAATCTCGTCTTTCCCCCACTTACCCACAGAACATGTTAACCACTTAACATACACCATTACACAAGTGAATCCAAGATACCTTGATAAAGCCTATTTTTAATCCAGCTCATCATCATGAAAGTCCGCATTTATGCAGATGTCTCATAGATGTAAGACTACTCAAACTTCTAGTCCCCCCTTACTATCTATGAATTACATTTGGATAACGTATTTCGCCTCACCATTAGATTCCCCAGTTGTTTTGCTTATAAATAGCTCCTCTTTTATCAATCTTTTCTAAAACCCCTCCACCAAGCCACATTAACATTAGTATTCCTTACTACACTCTAACGCACCCCCCCCCATTGAGCGGATCTTGTACGCTGATTCTCTTAACTAGAAGTGACACCGACTTCCACTCACACATACTGGTAGGTCCAACGGTCTCTTAATATTGCACACTCTCCCTATATAATGTTAGACCGTATATATTGTTATCCTGATCAGTAGCCCAAAACCTACAAGTCCCCCTATATTTTATATAGAAAATGAAGCCTTATACCATAGTCATAGGGAATAAACTTCAAGCTAAGGTACCATGCTTCAGTTATCCATACAGCTATATAGAGTTTATTGATATTTTCCTTTGCAACTAAAGTTTTCAGAGAATGATTACTGCAATATATGTAAACTGTGACTGTGATTTTTCTGCCTGTTTAACTATCTAATTTTCTCAATAAAAAAATTATTTTAAAAAAATGCCAAAGATTACAGAATTTGACCAACATAAAATCATACTTTTACATCAGCAAGGCCACTCTCAAAGGGAAATCAGCAAACAAACTGGATATTCAAGATGTGGTATTCAAGCTTGATCAGGAATGGTCTTTGTGGAAGGGTAGCAGCCAAGAAACCACTTTTTTCGGAAAGGGGAACCGGGTGAAAAGACTAAGATATGCTAAAGGATGCTATCAGGAACTAACAATACGTATACTTAAAACTCATTTATTACGAATATTTAAAAAAAGGGGGTAACAAGAACCTAGATAGGTTAAGTACAATAAATAAGGACAGCAAATTTACACAACAAATGAGAACGTAGTATATGTAAAAAAATGAGAACATAGTATATATAAAAATAGTAATTCAGTTAGTTACAGTTTGGATGGCACCAAAATTGTGAGCAAATAAAAATCTATAAAGCCTGTTGAAACGAGAAAAGTGAAATCCTCAAAGTAATTCAGTTAGTGACAGTTTGGATGGCACCAAAACTGTGAGCATATTAAAAGTCAATACAGTCTGTTAGAAAACGAAAATTTGAAATCGTCAAAGTGAATCCGTTATGTGGTCCTTGAAGAGATAGAAAAAAATATATATAACGTGTACACGTGAAACATAAAAAAAAATAGAAAAATCCAAAAACAAAACAAAAATATATCTAACCTTCGTGTCCTTGGGATAAAAAGTGGGTCAGAAAAATAGATTCAGAAAAAATATAATCAGACAAAAATATACATACATTACTTTCTGATTACCTAAAAGGGAGAGAAAAAAGGTATATGTGCAATATCTTCTTAAGTTTAGATACCTAAATGAAAAATGGCTAACTATGATGCACTGATGAATGTGGGAAGAACTCAGGCCTCAAAATCCATTTAAAGTCAACGCGTTTCGGCCCAATAGAGGGCCTTTTTCAAGATATTACTGAATTACTGTTTTTATATATACTATGTTCTCATTTTTTACATATACTATGTTCTCCAAACAAAATTGTAGGACCACACACCTTTAAACATAAATGTCCAGCAGGTTTCAAGGTGGGTGCAGACAAAATCAGAGCAAAAACCCCTTGCTCCAAATATGCGAGTATCCAAAGTGCAACATTTCTTTATATACTATGTTCTCATTTATTGTCTAAATTTGCTGTCCTTATTTATTGTACTTGACCTATCTAGGTTCTTGTTACCCCTTTTTTTGTTAAATATTCATAATAAATGTGTTTTATGTATACGTATTGTTAGTTCCTGATAGCATACTTTAGCCTTTTTGGCGCTCCTATTTTTCTGTTCAGTTGTACTCTAGTCACTGTGAGTTCTAGGCGCAGTTAACTACATAAATTACTATAAGATATGCTAACGCTCACAAAGATTGGAATGAAGATCAGTGGAAAAGAGTATTATGGAGTGATGAATCCAAGTTTAAAATTTTTGGCTCCAATCATCGAAAATATGTAAGAAGAAGAGTTGGAGAGAGATGGAAGAATGAGTGCTTGCGGCCTTCAGTGAAACATGGTAAAGGGTCTGCCTTGGTTTGGGGCTGCCTTTCTGCCAGTGGTGTTGACGATATTGTCAGAATTGATGGGATCCTGAATACTGAAGAGTACAGACAGGTTTTAATCATCATGCGATTGCTTCTGGAAAGTGCATGATTGGGAATGGTTTTATTTTTTCAGCATAATAACAATCCCAAGCACACTGCCAATTCAGTGAAATCATATTTGGAGAGAAAAACAGCTGGTAAAACACTGACAGTCATGGATTGGCATCCACAGAGCTCAAACAACAAATCTAATGGTGGCCTAAGGCTTTTGCACAGTAATATATATATATATATATATATATATATATATATATATACATATATATATACAGTATATATATATATATATATATCAGTGGCGGCTGGTGAATTTGAAAGATGGTGGGGCACTAGACCCCACCCCTTGAAATAAAGACCCGCCCCCAGATGGCTCCACAGACATCACTACTAATTGTGTGTATATATACACAACACCTTATTACAGGGGATCTGAACTCTAAATAACAATACAACGTCCTGGGTGCTCTGGGTAAAAGTTGTACACACTCAAAAGAACTGGTCCCGCACTCTCCATTTCAATAATCACAAACTTTAATATCATGTGATGTTTCGCGGTGGTGCCCCTTCTTCAGACATATGTATGTCTGAAGAAGGGGCACCACCCTAAAATGTCTGATGGTATTAAAGTTTGTGATTATTTAAACGGAGAGTGCGGGGACCGGTTATTTTGTGTGTGTGTGTGTGTGTATATATATATATTTATATATATATATATATATATATATATATATATATATACACACTCACCGGCCACTTTATTAGGTACACTTTGCTAGTACCGGGTTGGACCCCTTTTTGCCTTCAGAACTGCCTTTAATTCTTTGTGGCATAGATTAAACAAGGTGTTGAAAACATTCCCTCAGAGATTTTGGTCATATTGACATGATAGCATCACGCAGTTGCTGCAGATTTGTCAGGCTGCACATCCATGATGCAAATCTCCTGTTCCACCACATCCCAAAGGTGCTCTATTGGATTGAGATCTGATGACTGTGGAGGCTATTGGAGTAGAGTGAACTCATTGTCATGTTCAAGAAACCAGTTTCTGATTTGAACTTTGTAACATGGTGCATTATACTGCTGGAAGTAGCGATCAGAAGATGGGTACACTGTGTTTATAAAGGGATGGACATGGTCAGCAACAATATTTAGGTAGGCCGTGGTGTTTAAACTATGCTCAATTGGTACTAAGGGGCCCAAAGTGTGCCAAGAAAATATCCCCCCCACACCTTTACTTCACCACCACCAGCCTGAACTGTTAATACAAGGCAGGATGGATCCATGCTTTCATGTTGTTTACACCAAATTCTGACCCTACCCTACCAATGTCGCAGCTGAAATCGAGACTCATCAGACCAGACAACGTTTTTCCAATCTTCTATTGTCCAATTTTGGTGTGCCTGTGCAAATTGTAGCCTCCGTTTCCTGTTCTTAGCTGACAGGAGTGGCACCTGGAGTGGTCTTCTCCTGTTGTAGCCCATCTGCTTCAAGGTTCGATGTGTTGTGCATTCAGAAATGGTATTCTGCATACCCTGGTTGTAACAAGTCATTATTTGAGTAACTGTTGCCTTTCTATTATCTCGAACCAGTCTGCCCATTCTCCTCTGACCTCTGACATCAACAAGGCATTGTCGTCCATATAACTGCCGCTCACTGGATATTTTCTTTTTTTCAGACCCTTCTCTGTAAACCCTAGAGATGGTTGTGCTTGAAAATTCCAGTAGATCAGCAGTTTTTTAAATACTCAGACTAGCCTGTCTGGCACCAACAACCATGCCACATTCAAAGTCACTTAAATCCCCTTTCTTCCCCATTTGGATGCTCGGTTTGAACTTCAGCAAGTTGTCTTAACCATGTCTAGATGCCTAAATGCATTGAGTTGCTGCCATGTGAATGGCTGATTAGCAATTTGTGTTACCAAGCAATTGAACAGGTGTACCTAATAAAGTGGCCGGTGAGTGTATATACAGTATATACTATATATATATAATATATATATATATATATATATATATATATATTTTATATATATATATTATTTATTTATACAGCATATATAAATATTATACATATGTAAAGGAAAACACTAGCGCTAAAGTCCAATATCAATAACCTAAAGTGATGTCGATCTTATATCCTCACTTAGCGAGAGAGCTAAGAGGATAGAGGGCAAGAAAGAATCACAAAGAATTATAAAATATTAATACAGAGAAGATGCCAAATTCATGCAGCTCAAGATGATCTAGTGTACCCCTTACACTGTTAAAAGTATAACCAAAGTCAAGAGAAATCACAATAACAAATAGCACACAGAAAAGTCTTTCATCAATAAATGTCACAAGAATTAAATACAATTTTAATACGATATCCACACTCAACAGAGGACAGGGAAAGCAAAGTGAACAAATGATTGCTTGTGTGCTTACCAGACCCTACCTCAATCCTATGAGGTAAATTAAGCATTCAGTCAGAGAAAGGGACTGGCTGGGTGTTTATCCCGCCCTTGTCAGGTTGTTTTCAATAGTCTAATCAATGTGATTCAGCCCAGCTCCATTAGATATATATAAAAAATGAAACAAGTGTAAACGGAAGTTTAGCAGTGTGTGGTCAGGTGTCAGGACTTGAACCCTGGGAGCAGTGCCAGCGCTTGGGCTCAGAGAGTGGTGTGAAGAAGCCAGCAACAACACAAGTGAGGAGGACTGGAGACTCTAAGAGACAGTGGACTACAGACTTGCCAGTTGCCAGTGCCTTGACACGTATTACACTATGGGAATTGTTTCATTTTTATATATATCCAACAGTACTAATTCTGGTTTTATGAGTCTGACAGTGCTTTTATGATAAGTAAAGTTTTTTTTATAATTATTATTTTTAAACTACCCCGCTACCCAACTTCTGGAAATAAAAAAAGCTTACTTGTCCCACTGGCTTTACAATGGCATTTTATTTTTATTTTTTGGCAAATGGTATTTTATTTTAGTTTTTGCCCTAAAAATTACGTTACGTTGTCCCTACTGTCCCTATGTACGAGCCTCCACTATCTATCTATCTATCTATCTATCTATCTATCTATCTATCTATATTTGTGTGTGTATAAAGATAAGGTTATGTAAAGTCAGGGCACAACACTGACTTACAAACTTCACAAAACAGTTATACTCCATCATACTAAAGTGTGACATATATGTAGCATTGTCTACACATAAACATTTTAACTGGCATATCAGCATGTGAGCATTGGCAACATAGTGATTATGTACTTAGGGATAGATTACAAGTGGCGTATTAATGATATCACAGGCACGGTAAGCCATATTGCTTGACCGTTGCTAACATTATATATATATATATATATATATATATATATATATATATATATATATATATAATATTATCCATATAATTCATATAGATATATAGGTATAGATATATATTTAAAAATAAATAAAATAAATATATATAACCATTAAGATTTTCTTTTACTGCACACCCCATAGAAGTCTATGGGGAGAAGGAATAAGAGAGGTTGCGGTATCAGAAGTTCTGACGTTAGCACGCATTGGTATTTTACTCTTGCGCAAAATTTTTACTTTCAACTTGTAATGCATGCGCTAACCTGTACGCAATACATTTTTACTTTGAGCCCAATTGGTGCGCAAGTGAAAAAGTTATTTAGTTCACCACTTGTAATCCGACCCTTAGTTGGCTATTGCACACACTGCTAGACACATTCTATACTAGTGGTTCCCAAACTTTTTTGGTTCACGGCGCACTTAATGTTTCAAGATTTTTCCCCGGAACCCGAAGTCAAACCATAGTTCTATATTACATACCTGACAGTTACAGTGCGCAGTTGGTGGCTTGGTGCGATTAGTTATATAAAAAAGTTAAACACAAATTATCACACTTTTACACTTAAATTAATAAAATCATAAGGAATTTTTGTCATTTATGATATTTCTGCTTCTTCACACACCCGCCACTAGTTTGTGGTGCATCCTCTTCATTTCAGTCCTAGTGTGCTTATTAAAGTTCAATAAAAATGTGTATATTTTTAGGAGGATAATTACTAACTATGTACTCACAGAACAATCTAGTCATTATATTAACGTGATAACTGACATCTGGGAGAGTTCATTCGGGTCTATTTTCGAAGCTATATTGTGCGGTCTCGCCAGTAGCACATCATTTATGAATATACCGATCATAGCACCAGGGAAACACTTCGAAAAAGTGTTGGATATTGTTATTTTTGTATTTTCATCATTAAACTTAATATATATTTTATTATAACGGTGGTATTATTATTATTTCTATATATTTTGAATTATTTTTGTATTTGTTACAGTTGCAACAGATGTCTAATATTTGAATATTTTGTGGCGCCCCTGTAGGCCAGTCAAGGCGCACCAGGGTGCCACGGCGCACAGTTTGGGAACCACTGTTGTATACAATAACAGCAAACTGGCTTTTGCAAAAGTACTCACAAAAGATACTGAGCAGGGAAACAGTGAACCGTCTACTGTAATCTTAACAAAATTTACATTTTATTTTATGCTTCTGTTTATAGCAAGAAGGCAAAGTGCTGCCAAAGACCTTTTGGAGTCAGAGAGAAAATATGTGCTGAATCTGTCTCATATTTTAAAGATCAGGGCCACCTTACAAGGGTCTGACATTAAGAGGACGGCCAAAGAGAGAAGGTACTGTACCCTTCCTTTGTAACTATACAAATTATTGACCTCAATTAAAGGGAAAACAAAGGTAATGTTTTTACGGGTAATTAAACACCTCTTGCTTTTCTTTGTAAAAAAAAATGGGTGCTTGGCCCATACTTCTGAGTCCAAGAAACAAATTCTGTTTTAAAATGCTGCAAATCAAATAGCTATTTTAGGCATTTTAGAAGACCTTGGATTACAAAATTCGATTTTAGGCCTCGAGGTCTCTAGGGATTGTGGGATAAGCTTAGTTTTTTACACAAAAGCCTACTGATCTTTAGTGTCCCCTTTAACTCCATAAATTAAATGACACACTTTCCTTATGATCCTTAATCCATCACATAGTTTCCATTAAGCTAGTTTATATATACTTATTAAGTAGTAACAAGATAGAAGTTCCTCGACAAGGAAGTAGAACACTCACTGCTACTAAGTGAATGATGCTGGTTGTTACGGCTTGTGGTCAGTTGTACATCCCAAAAACAAGAAAATAATATTAAAAAAGCTTTAGATGCGCAGTCTGTAAAGTATGAAAATACTCTACTCTGGGAATTAAAATATATATGTAAACTGCTTTCCTGGAAACTCTGGTATGGATTAAGGTTGATGAAAATAGTCAGTTTTTTTATTTATTGAAATAAAGGGCAGAAATTCTCAAAAACTTGCTGGCATGGAGAGAAATCCTCCACTTATTTTACTGAGCATTATATTGTAAAGTAAGTGTCACTCCTTCATATAAGGCATATTAGTGAACTCCCTTAGTGAGATACAGTGCCTTTAAAACAATCCCTGAGGTGCCTCATTATACTGATGAGAAGGCATCTTATAGAATCTCACCAGACCAGAGAGTTGTAACAATCAGGAACAAAATGATTACCTTTACTATTCCTTTAAAGGGATTGGAAAGTCAAAATTAAACTTGCATGATTCAGATAGTGGGGCCTATTTATTAAAGGTCTTGCGGACCTGATCCGACAGTGCGGATCAGGTCTGCAAGACCTCGCTGAATGCGGAGAGCAATACGCTCTCCGCATTTAACATTGCACCAGCAGCTCACAAGAACTGCTGGTGCAGCAGCACCGCCCCCCTGCTGACTCGCGGCCAATCGGCCCACCAGCAGGGAGGTGTCAATCAATCCGATCGTACTCGATCGGGTTGATTTCCGGCGATTCCTGTCTGCCTCATCAGAGCAGGCGGACAGGGTTATGAAGCAGTGGTCTTTAGACTGCTGCTTCATAACTGCTGTTTCTGGCGAGTATGAAGACTCGCCAGAAACACGGGCCCGCAGGCTCCGTTCGGAGCTTGATAAAAGGGCCCCAATGCATGTAATTTTGAGACACTTTTAAATACACTTCTATTTTCAAATGTGCTTTGCTCTCTTGGTATCCCTTGTTAAAAAAGAATATGCACATATTCCACACAAGTGGGAGCTGGCTGCTGCTTGGTGCCTGCACACATTTGTCTCTTGTTATTGACTAACTAGATGTGTTCAGCTAGCTGCTGCCAGTAGTGCAATGCTATTCCTTCAGCAAAAGATAACAAGATAATGAAGCAAATTTGATAATAGAAGTAAATTGGAAAGTTGTTCAAAATCTTATGTTCTATCCAAATCACGAAAGAAAATGTTGGCGTTTCCTGTCCCTTTAAATTTTAGTTAAGGAATGGAGTCATTTGCAAATGTTTTGGGGGGCTCCAACATGTACACATATGCACCAAATAATGTAAAATAACAAAGAACACAAGATAAACAGACTAGAGGTTTATCAAGGGCTGTGTCCCTGGGTAGCTAATTTTGCTAACAAAATTAGTTTTAAATGCTTTTGAAACATTAATTCTTCATGCAAAACCTATGTAGGGAAGTGCTTAATTGCTAATATATATCTGTGTTTAAAACAAATATTATTCTCTTCCTTCCAAAAAAAGTCTGTTGTGCTTTAAATCCATTTAATGACACCTTGGTTCATTAGTAAGTTCAGTAATTGGGGCCGATTTATCATCTTCAGGCTCTCTGGAAACAGGAGATAAGAAGCAGCGGACATAAAACGTTGCTCCTTAACTCGTCTGCTGCCTCTCAGGCTGCGGACATCAATCCGCCCGATCTCATACGATCGGGTTGATTGACACCCCTGCTAGCGGCTAATCGAATCTGCAGGGGGCGGCATTGCACAAGAAGTTTACTAGAACTGCTTGTGCAATGATAAATGCCGACAGCTTTTGCTGTCCACATTTATCGATGTCTGGCGGACATGATTGCTACAGCGGATCATGTCCGCCAGACACTTGTTAAATCGGCCCCTAGGTCTTCTATAGCAGCAAGTTAGCATTATTTCCCTATTGTATCAAGGAATTACCCAGCATCCTCTGTTTGTAAAACTTTAGCCCCCAGCTGAGAAGGTTGTGATATTTAAATAGTTCTTTTGTATTCTGTTTATAATGATCTAAACTTGCTTGTTTTCTAGTTTCCAGGGAGTACTGTCACTTTATTTCTCTTTAAAGAATTGATCACACGCCAAAGGTTATTTATTGTTCATTCCTCAGTTTCTTCCCTAGTTCCTTGCGATATTTGATCCAGCATCATCTTGACCTCCTCCACATACTCCAGGAGAGAGTCGTCAAATGGTCCCGGCAAGGTATCCTTGGAGACATATTCTTGAAGCTAACCAATGATGAGGTACTTTTACTGAGTTGGTGCTTCACAAGATTTAGTCATGTGCACAAGGTTTCTTTATCTAACGTATATGTACATTAACATCCTATGCCCTTTTGATGTCAGATAATGGACTAGATTCATGGACACCTTGGCTTGAGATCATGTTTGACAGTTATTGAAGCTCACTTTACCTATACTTTCTAGCTCATTACCTATGGGCGTTCCTGTCATTAACATATAGAGCTGTATTAAGTGATCCTATACATAATATCTCAATTAAATATATGAAGAGTAAGCAGAATAAAAATCCTTAAAATATTGCAGTAGTGTCCGAAATATGAAATTTGCTCTAATGTAAGTCCAGCATTCCCAGTAGGAAAATCAGGCAGGTACCTTGATGTGCATTGGCAACTGGTCTGCCTGTTCCCAGCACTTAAAGGGACACAAAACCCAAACTTTTTCTTTCATGATTCAGACAGAGCATGCAATTTTAAGCAACTTTCTAATTTACCCCTATTAAAAATGTTATTCAATATCTTGCTATCTTTATTTGAAAAAGCAGGAATGTAAGCATAGGAGCCAGCCCATTTTTGGTTCAGCACCTGGGTAGGGCCAGCTGATTGGTGGCTAAATGTAGCCATGAATCAGCAAGCACTACCCAGGTGCTGAACCAAAAATTGTCCGGCTCCTATGCTAACGTTGCAGCCACCAATCAGCAGGCGCTACCCAGGAGCTTAACAAAAAAATGGGTCGGCTCCTATGCTTACATTCCTGCTTTTTCAAATAAAGATAGCAAGAGAACGAATAAAATCATAACTAGGAGTAAATTAGAAAGTTGCTTAAAACTGCATGCTCTATCTGAAGGATGAAAGAAAAAATGTGGGTTTTGTGTCCCTTTAATTAATTCAAAAAGTCTACAGAGTCTTGAAAGCTGGATTCATAACTCTGTAATTTGATTGGCTGTAATGTGCTGTCAGCCTATGTTTATAAGAGCTTGGTGTGGTTTATACCTATATATCTCTAAATCCAAGTTTTTTAATAGAGCAGTGAACTTTTTTACTCAAGGAGGAGGGGAATAAATACTCCAAATACTATTAACCAATTAGCTAATATATATAAGTGCCACAAATTTAGAGAAACACATAGGACTAGAAATATATTTATTGAAACCATTCTTATCTGTAAGCACTATGGGAATGTTTACTTCACATGACAAAAACATAATTTATGCTTACCTGATAAATTAATTTCTTTCATGGTGGTGAGAGTCCATGATCTATTATTCCTGGGAATTAGGAATTACCCTTCTTTAGGGTACCACTAGGAGGAGGCTTCTCTTGGAGATCACTCTTGGTAGAAGAACCAGAGGAGGAAATAGATAAGCAAGCAGGAATGACCAAGGAGCTATTAGAGTATCCACAATCTCTGCTTGAGGGTCCCTGGACCTTGCAAAGTACCTGGGAAGTTTGAGAATTCATCAGATCTCTCTGTGGGAGACCCCAAAGATCCACAATCTGATTGAACACATGTTGAAGAGATTGATGACTGAGAAAGTCTGTTTCACCCCTGGAATATAAATCACAGAGACTAGACAGGAATTGGTATCTGCCCATATAAGAATTTGAGACACTTCTCTCAGGGCTAGGGAGCTGTGAGTTTCCCCCTGATAGTTGACATAAGCTACAGCTGTGACATTGGCAGAAAACGTAGATGAGATTCTCTTTTCAATAGAGACCCTGAAAATAGCAAGTAGTTATAAAACATGTATTGGCAACCTCGCCTCCCGAGGAACCCAAACTCCATCTGCTCTCAGAGACTCCCAACAGCTCCCCAACCTGAGAGACTGGAATCTGTAGTGATCACAGTCCAGGAAGGATGAGCAAAGAAGCCCCCTAAAATAATAAACTGATGATCCCGCCACCAAGTTAGAGACTGACTGGGATCCAAAAATATATTTTCAGACAGCTTAGTATAATCTCTGCTTCATTGGCGAAGCATACAAAGCTGAAGAACGAGCAAACGGAATTGCATCTGAAACTAGAATAATAGGAACTTCCTTCCATACAACAAGCAACAGAAGGAAAAGAGAGGGACTGAAGGTTCAGGCAAGCTGACACCAATCTTAACCTTCTCTGCTCTGTTAAATAAAAAACTTTTGGAGACTGAGGCCTAGATTACGAGTTTTGCGTTACGGTGCAGTACAGCTATACCTCTGAAAAATTGGCCATTGCGCGTGGAATGGCCGGTAACGTATTTTACGAGTCACAGCGGTATAGCTATACTGCAAGCATTTTAGCCTGTAACGCAACGATCATTCCGCACTCCAAAAATTACGTTTGAGTGCAGGATTTTCCATAGCGCCGTATTACAGGTTTTGTGGTCCCGCTAAAATGCTTGCGTTACAGCCTATACCGACACAATTCATTCCGCTATCTAAGACCAGTAGTTATGGATTTTGCAAAACAAAAATGTTTTACAAAACTCATTACTAAAATGTTACAAAGTACACTAACATCCATAAACTACCTATTAACCCCTAAACCGCCACCCTCCCGCATTGGGACTATTAAATAAACATATTGACCCCTAATCCGCCGCCCACCCACATCGCCAACACTAAAAAAATCTAGTAACCCCTAATCTGCCGCTCCCCGACATTAAATAAAATGATTAACCCCTAATCCGCCACCCCCCCCGCCATTGCCGACACTTAATAAACCTATTAGCCCCCTAAACCACCAGCCCCCCACATCATAAACTAATAAACTAAACCTATTAACCCCTAAACCGCAGGCCCACCACATCGCAAAACACTAAATTAAACTATAAACCCCTTAAACTAACACCCCCCTAACTTTAAATTAAAAGCTACAATATAACTATCTTAAAATAAATGAAAACTGTGAAATTAAAAAAACTAAGATTAAACTATAAATGAACCTAACATAACTATTCTAATAAAATAAAAAAATATTAATACTACGAGAAAAATTAAAAATCTAACATTACAAAAAATAATAAACAATAAATTACGAAAAATAACAAACTCTAAGATTACAAAAAATAATAAACAAAATTATCAAAAATAAAAACAATTACACCTAATCTAATAGCCCTATAAAAATAAAAGACCCCCCCAAAATAAAAACACCCCCTAACCTACAATAAACTACCAATAGCCCTTAAAAGGGCCTTTTGTAGGGCATTCCCCTAAGTTAAACAGCTCTTTTACCTAGAAAAAGAGCTCTCATTGGCTTATTTGAATTTGAAGTATCAAATCAGCCAATAGGAATGTAAGGTACGCCAATTTTAAATGGGTACCTTGCATTCAACTTCAGTGTACGACGGTGATCGAATGAAGAGGATGCTTCACAAAGGATGTCATCACCGGTCCTGGATAGCTCTGCTCCACGTCGCCGGGATGAAGATAGAAGGATCC
The DNA here is from genome assembly GCF_027579735.1 of Bombina bombina. Classification (NCBI taxonomy): domain Eukaryota; kingdom Metazoa; phylum Chordata; class Amphibia; order Anura; family Bombinatoridae; genus Bombina; species Bombina bombina. The sequence goes on along the minus strand of NC_069502.1, from coordinate 940,612,215 downwards.
CCCGCAATGGATGAAGATGTTGCAGCCTGGATAAAGACTTCTTGCCGCCTGGATGGAGATGGATGTCCGGACTTCAGGAACCATGAGTAGATATTCTGGGGTTAGTGTTAGGTTTTTTTGGGGTGTTTTTTTTTTAAGATTAGGGCTTTGGGCACTGTAAAAAAGCTGAATGCCCTTTTAAGTGCAGTAAAAGAGCTGAATGCCCTTTTAAGGGGAATGCCTATACAAATGCCCCTTAAAGGGGCAATGGGTAGCTTAGGTTTTTTTTTATTATGGGGGGTTGGTTGGGTGGGGGGTTTTACTGTTGGGGGAATTTGTATTTTTTTTTCTAGGTAAAAAGAGCTGTTTAACTTAGGGCAATGCCCTACAAAAGGGCTATTGGTAGTTTATTGTAGGTTGGGGGGGGTTTGGGGGGGCTTTTTAATTTTTAGGGCTATTAGATTAGGTGTAATTGTTTTTGTTTTTTGATAATTTTGTTTATTATTTTTTGTAATTTAGTGTTTATTATTTTTGTAATGTTAGATTTTTTTATTTTTTTTTTCGTAGTATTAGGTTTTTTTTTATTTGTAATTTAGTTTTTTTAATTGGTAGTTTTTTTTATTTTATTAGAATAGCAATGTTAGGTTAATTTTATAGTTTAATGTTAGTTTTTTTTTTATTTAACAGGTACGTTTTTATTTATTTTAAGATAGTTTTATTGTAGCTTTTAATTTAAAGTTAGGGGGTGTTAGGTTTAGGGGTTAAAAGTTTAATTTAGTATTTTTTGCGATGTGGGGGTCCGGCTGTTTAGTGGTTAATAGGTTTATTTATTAGTTGCGATGTGGGGGGCCGGCAGTTGAGGGGTTAATAGGTTTATTTAGTGTCTGTGAAGACGGGGAGCGGCGGATTAGGGGTCAATCACTTTATTTAGCGTTGGCGATATCTGTAAAAGTGTTAAATCCGTGCCTATAGTAATGCTATGCAAGTCTTTTTTTTTTAAGACAATTCTATTGAACATCCAATCAGTGTGTGTGTCATATTTACAGTCTTGAAGTCCTGCCCTTTGAAAGCCCTTAGGAAGCCTATAGGTGAGACTGCTCTCTATGTCATAGCCCAGCCAAAAGCCAAAATGAAGGCGGGGCAGAGGAACAGAAGATACCAAAGGATTATAAATCTTTTATTATAAAAAATGTATACACTTTAAAAAAAAAAAAAAAAAAAAAAAAATGCGGTTTTGCTTGGACACTAATATATATTTTTCCTTGCAACATCCCTAAAGGGAAACTCAAGTCAAAATTAAACTTTCAAGATTCAGATAGAACATGCAATTTTAAACAACTTTCCAGTTTACTTCCATTAACTGTGCAGAGTACTTTTATACTTTTTTAATCACTAGCTCCTACCTATTAACCCCTAAACCGCCAGCCCCCCACATCGCCATAAACTAAATTAAGCTATTAACCCCTAAACCTAACAACCCGCTAACTTTAAATTAAAATTACAACATCCCTATCTTCAAATAAATGTAAACTTACCTGTAGAATTAAAATAAACTATTTTAAAATATTAATTAAAGGGATACTAGCCCCACATTTTTTATTTCATGATTCAGATAGAGCATGCAATTTTAAGCAACTTTCTAATTTACCTCCTATTATCAATTTTTCTTTGTTCTCATGTTATCTTGATTTGAAAAAGCAGTAATATAAGGTTAGGAGCCGACCATTTTTAATTCAGCACCTTGGTAGAGCTTGCTGATTGGTTTGCTACATTTTAGCCACAAATCAGCAAGTGCTACCCAGGTGCTGAACAAAAAATGGTCCGGCTCTAAAGCTTACAGTACTGCTTTTTCAAATCAAGATAGCATGAGAACAAAGAAAAATTGATAATAGGAGTAAATTAGAAAGGTGCTTAAAATCTCATGCTCTATCTGAACCATGAAATAAAAAAACTGCCTTTATTATCCCTTTAACCTACCTTAACTATTATACTACAATTAAATTAAACTACCAATTTAATTAACTAAATTACATATTAAAAAACCCTAACCCTACTCAAATTATTTAAATATACTAGTAAACCATATTAAAAGTACTACATTACCAAAAGAAAAAAAAAACTAAGTTACAAAACCCCCCCACTAAATAACGGAAAAATAAAAAAAACATATTACCAGAATTACACCTAATCTAATAGCCCTATCAAAATAAATAAATGAACTAAATTAAATACTATTAAATAAATACAATTAAATTATCTAAAGTACAAAAAAGGCAAACACTAAATTACAGAAAATAATAAACAAATTATCAGATATTTAAACTAATTACACCTAATCTAATAGCCCTATTAAAATAAAAAAGCCCCCCCCCAAAATAAAAAAAAAAAACCTAGCCTAAACTAAACTACCAATAGCCCTTAAAAGGGCCTTTTGCGGGGCATTGCCCTAAAGTAATCAGCTCTTTTAACTGTAAAAAAAAATACAAACAACCCCCCCAACAGTAAAACCCACCACCTACACAACCAACCTCCCAAATCAAATACTAACTAAAATAACCTAAGCTCCCCATTGCCCTGAAAAGGGCATTTGTATGGGCATTGCCCTTAAAAGGGCATTTAGCTCTTTTACATGCCCAGACCCTAATCTAAAAATAAAACCCACCCATAAAACCCTTAAAAAAACCTAACACTAACTCGCTGGATGAAGATGGAAGAGGCCCGCCCAGATGAAGACTTCTTGCCGCCTAGATGATGACTTCTCTGGCTGGATGGATCCTTCAAGCGGGACTTCAAAAACTGTAAGTGGATCATTGGGAATTAGTGTTAGGTTTTTTTAAGGTTTTTTTGGGTGGGTTTTATTTTTAGATTTGGGTCTGGGCATGTAAAAGAGCTAAATGCCCTTTTAAGGGCAATGCCCATACAAATGCCCTTTTCAGGGCAATGGGGAGCTTAGGTTATTTTAGATAGGTTTTTTATTTGGGGGTTTGGTTGGGTGGGTGGTGGGTTTAAACTGTTGGGGGAGTGTTTGTATTTTTTTTTTACAGGTAAAAGAGCTGATATCTTTGGGGCAATGCCCCACAAAAGGCCCTTTTAAGGGCCATTGGTAGTTTATTGTAGGCTAGGGTTTTTCTTATTTTGGGGGGGGGGGCTTTTTTACATTGATAGGGGCTATTAGATTAGGCGTAATTCTTTTTTCTTTTGATAATGTGTTTTTTTATTTTTGGTAATTTAGTGTTTGTTTTTGGTAATGTAGTACTTTTAATAAGGTTTAATAGTATATTTAAATAATTTGAGTAGGGTTAGGGTTTTTTAATATGTAATTTAGTTAATTTATTTGTTAGTTTAATTTAATTATGGTATAATAGTTAGGGTAGGTTAATTAATATTTTAAAATAGATTATTTTAATTCTACAGGTAAGTTTACATTTATTTGAAGATAGGGATGTTGTAATTTTAATTTAAAGTTAGCGCGTTGTTAGGTTTAGGTGTTAATAGCTTAATTTAGTTTATGGCGATGTGGGGGGGGCTGACGGTTTAGGGGTTAATAGGTTTAGTTAGTGGTAGTGATGTGGGAGGCCAGAGGTTTAAGGGTTAATACGTTTATTTAGTGGCGGCGGTGTTGGGGAGCGCTGGAATAGGGGTTAATAACTTTATTTATGTTGCGGCAGGGTCAGGGAGCCGCAGAATAGGGGTTAATATATTTTATTTAGGATGCGGCGTTGTCTGGGGCGGCAGATTAGGGGTGTTTAGACTCAGGGTTTATGTTAGGTTGCTAGGTGTAAACGTAACTTGTTTTCAACCATAGAAATCAATGGGATATCTTGCAGCATCAAACATAAGCTTTCGCTGCTTTCAGACTCCCATTGATTTTTAAGGCATCCGCGGCCTCCAGGGGTGGCGGATTGAAAAACCAGGTACGCTGGGGCCAGAATAGCCGTGAGCGTAACTTTTAACTATTTGGTAAATAGGAAAAAGTGTCAAATAGAGCCGAATGTGTATTCGGAACATCTGTAATGACGTAAGCATCAATCTGCGTCGGATTGAGACCGGCGGATCGTATGTTACGTCACAAATTTCAACATTTGCCGGTCTGTAAGCTTTGATAACTAGGTCGGATCAAGCTCGCAACAATTACGCTGCGGAATTCTGTATTTGCAGTTGAGGCTTTGATTAATATCCCCCTATGTGCTATTGCATTGTCTTGTTATCATGCTTTTGTTGATTATGTAAATTTACTATATTTACTGGTGCTTTAATCACCAGTTTAAATATATTGTGGACATAAGCTGACCTTGCTGAACAAAAGGCAAAATATTCAGGAAATAGTTTCCATTTTAAAAGATGGAATCCCTACAAACTTGTTCAGAGCTTTCAGATCTGGAAGAGATTTGAATAAAATCCCATCCTCTGTTCCTGCAAAGGATTCTTTGGAACATTGGACAGAAAAAAACTTCCTCTGGAAGGCCTTGTTTTGAATCCTATTCAATACCTCTGGAAGACTATAATCAGGGATCTGGAACAGACTGAAACCAAGCTTTCTGAGAAAGGCTTAACCTTCCCCCTACCAGAACCTCGGGATTGGGGGCCACACCTTCATGCATATTTGGTAGTATGGACAGATTTCTAAGCCTATTTTGACTTGTTCCAGTTAGCACTAGGCTTCCAGACTGGACCAGAGGTGCCTTGCTTCTGAACATAGGAGTCAATCATTTGCTCCTTATTCTAACGAAAGGAATGAAAATTATTGGAAGCTTTAGATTTCCCTCTAGACTTCTTGTTTTGAGCAAAAAAAGCACCTTAACCTCCAGTAACAGTAGATATAATAGAATCTAAATCAGAACGAAACAATTTATTTACCTGAAAAGAAAGAGACAATAATCTGGATTTGGATACCACATCAGAAGGCCAGGATTAAAGCCATAAGGCTCTCCTGGAAAGGACTGCCAAAGACATGCTTTTTAATATTAATCTTTATAATATCAAACACAGCATCACAAATAAAAGAATTAACATGTTTAAGTAGACCCAAAAGATTTTCAATGACAGACTCATCAGAACATTGTTCTGAAAGACTGAATAACCAGTAAGTAGAAACAGCAGCCAGATCAACTATAGAAATGGCAGGCCTAAGTAACTAATCTGCTTATAAAAAGGCCCTTCAATTAAAAGACTCTAATAATTTTCTATCCAGTGGGTCCTTAAAAGAAGTACTTCTTCCAAAGAGATAGTAGTAGTACGTTTAGCTAGAGTGGAAATGGCCCCATCAACCTTAGGAGCAATTTCCCACAATTTAACATCAGCAGCAGGATATAATTTTTTAAACCTTGCAGAAGGATTACATGAATTACCTGACAGACTATATTCCCTAGAAATCATGTCAGAGACAGCATCAAGAATAGGGAAACTTTAGGGAGTTTAATTACAGTTTAAAAAAAACTGAATTTAAACGATTACAAGGCTTATCATCAGAAACCTTAGGGTCTTTAACCCCTAAAGTAATTAAGACCTCCTTTAAAAGAGAGCAAATATGTTCATTTTTAAACAATAAAGAGGAAATATCAGGTTCAACATCAGATGAAGACTCCTCATCACCAGAGGAAACTTTACCATCTAAAGACATAACTGTATCCCTGACTTCACGGCACATAGTACTAGTAGAAGGTAAAATCTGAACTGACCTTTACGCTTGTTTAAAGGCGGGAGAGCCTCTAGCGCTTCAGAAACTGCAGCCTTGATGAGTTTTTCCCACTGTGTGAAACATCATTAACAATCTCCTGTAATAAACAAACAGAAGGATTAATACCCAAAGAAGCAACATTAGGTTGGTCTGATTGCATTAATAAATTCAAACATGAGTCACATAAATTAGCTAGAGCAGGTACCTCAGCTCTTTTTACAATAAACATATCTAATAATGGTAGAAAGGTGTTCAGGGAACTCAGCTACTAGGGTAGATTTAGGGACAGAATCAGACAGCTCCATTATAGTATTTGACAATGCAAAGCAATAAATACTATAACCCCTAAAAAAAAAAGCATCATAAGTAGCTTTTAAAATAAACTCACATTTACAATACACACTAAGCAGAACTGCAAAGCAAAGCAGGAAACATTAAAAACATATGCGAAGGACTGATAATGCTCAAGAAACGTGTGCAGAAAAAAATTGGCAGCTATAAGGATCGTATGCACCAAAACCCGACGTGTGCATAGCCGAGAACGTAAATGTTCCAACCCAATGAGCATAAACCAGCCAAAAGGCGAAATTAACTATACAAGACTAAAGGGACGTGCTAACCCAGCAAGCGTTAACTCAACATGCTCAACCAAGACGTGCGTAAACCCAACGCGAAAATTAAAAAAAAGCAAGACAAAAATGTACGTAAAACAGAAAGGGAAATAATGAAAAGGGATTCAGTCACAGGGCCATATATATTAGCAAATATATATATATATATATTTATATATATATAAAACAACATTTTAAATTAGGGGGAGATAAAAGGTGAGTTTAAAATCCTCCACTACGCACAAAATATAGAAAAAAATAACTCACTGTGTAGTTCATTAACAAATCTAGACAGACCCAGAGGCTTGTCTACCCACAGAAAACCTCTGAATTACATTGTTTCCAATGCAGCAAAGGATTCTGGGTAAGATATGCAAATTAAGTACACAATGACACACCTTTTTACTTCAGTCTGCTTTTCAGCAGGTTCCCTTTACGCCAAAGTATCGCTGTTCACACAACTTATAAACTTAGCTAGGGTTAGTGCAGTGATTCATAACCATCCCAGGACAGCTGTTTCGTGGTTTTTGCCACTCATCAGCTGGGAGTAAGTTAGAATCAATGCTGGGTGAAGTTGATTCCGGGCAGAAAACAACAACATTTTAAATTAGGGGGAGATAAAAGGTGAGTTTAAAATCCTCCACTACGCACAAAATATAGAAAAAATAACTCATTGTGTAGTTCATTAACAAATCTAGACATGCCCAGAGGCTTGTCTACCCACAGAAAACCTCTGAATTACATTGTTTCCAATGCAGCAAAGGATTCTGGGTAAGATATGCAAATTAAGTACACAATGACACACGTTTTTACTTCAGTCTGCTTTTCAGCAGGTTCCCTTAATTTAAAATGTTGTTGTTTTCTGCCCGGAATCAACTTCACCCAGCATTGATTCTAACTTACTCCCAGCTGATGAGTGGCAAAAACCATGAAACAGCTGTCCTGGGATGGTTATGAATCACTGCACTAACCCTAGCTAAGTTTATAAGTTGTGTGAACAGCGATACTTTGGCGTAAAGGGAACCTGCTGAAAAGCAGACTGAAGTAAAAAGGTGTGTCATTGTGTACTTAATTTGCATATCTTACCCAGAATCCTTTGCTGCATTGGAAACAATGTAATTCAGAGGTTTTCTGTGGGTAGACAAGCCTCTGGGCCTGTCTAGATTTCTTAATGAACTACACAATGAGTTATTTTTTCTATATTTTGTGCGTAGTGGAGGATTTTAAACTCACCTTTTATCTCCCCCTAATTTAAAATGTTGTTGTTTTCTGCCCGGAATCAACTTCACCCAGCATTGATTCTAACTTACTCCCAGCTGATGAGTGGCAAAAACCACGAAACAGCTGTCCTGGGATGGTTATGAATCACTGCACTAACCCTAGCTAAGTTTATAAGTTGTGTGAACAGTGATACTTTGGCGTAAAGGGAACCTGCTGAAAAGCAGACTGAAGTAAAAAGGTATGTCATTGTGTACTTAATTTGCATATCTTACCCAGAATCCTTTGCTGCATTGGAAACAATGTAATTCAGAGGTTTTCTGTGGGTAGACAAGCCTCTGGGCCTGTCTAGATTTGTTAATGAACTACACAATGAGTTATTTTTTATATATATATATATATATATGATGCTCAAAAATACAAAGTATTCCAGTATGCAGTGATACATTTTTTATTGGACTAACATAATATTTCAAAGACAAGCTTTTGAGAGTTTTCCTCTCTTCCTCAGGTCTGAAGCAATACTAATCATTCTGATATAGATACACATCACATACAACACATGGAAGGGAGGGAGAGGGGTGTCATAAAAGCAGAGAATGTGTCTGAAGGAGAAAATAGCTGAGAATAGCCAGAAAGAATAAATAAACAGAGGAGAGTAAATAGGCCAGATGAGAGGAAAAACAAAAGGAAAAAGAAACCAATATAGGACAATAAGATGAGAGATTATAGAAAGTTATGGTAGTGTGTGAGAAAGCCAGAGTCTACATTAAGTCCTTCATTTCTGGTATTGAAATGTGTGATCATTTTCATCTCAAACATCTTTCGTTCATGAGAGTCTTTGAAATTCCCTTTAAGAATTTTTAATCCTGAGGTTAAGGATGGAGTGACCAGTCTGGGTGAAGTGGTGACCAACAGGGGTACAATATATATATAAACTATAATAGCCCATAACATAGCTATAGAGGCCCATTTATCAAGCTCCGAATGGAGCTTAAGGGCCCGTGTTGAAACAGCAGTTATGAAGCAGCGGTCTCCATAACCCTGTCCGCCTGCTCTGATGACACCACCCTGCTGGTGGCCCATTGGCTGCGAGCCTGCAGGGGGCGGCATTGCACCAGCAGCTCTTGTGAGCTGCTGGTGCAATGCTGAATACGGAGAGCGTATGTGTAAGGTAGGAGGGGTTTTATAGGGCTCTTGGGGTTTGAAAATCTTTGCCTCCTCCTAGTGGTAAGGAAGGGTAATTCCCAGGAGTAATGGATCATGGACTCTCACCACCTGTATGAAATAAATATTAATACAACTCATATTTAGTAAAAAATAGATTTATGAAAATGTATGTAAAATAATTCTACAGGATTTTGTATAATAAAGTATAATAATATTCTAATACATCACTGTGGTTTGTAGATAATGTTTATTTTCCGCCTTTACTCTTCTAGAACAATTTCTTGGACTACTATGTGGCTTACTTGAAAGACTTGCCAGAAAGCATTTCAGTAATTCATATTGTGGTTCTGAAAGAGGTATGTATTTGAAGAAATAGTTATGCATTATCTATCAAATATTTCCCAATGCTGTCCTGCATGCTTTATTTAAATGGTTATGGCAATAGCAAGCTGTTTAGTTTGAGAAGTCTCCCCCAATTCCTGCCCTGCTCCCTGGAATTAATGTATTAGATTATGGCCTTTATTCCAATCTTTCCTACATTCTCTTTTGATATCTAGAAAAATGGATCGGACAATTATTTATTTTTGTTATCAAAAGGATTGTACACTTTCTGAGTCAAATACAGTGGAGTTTGATAACTCCCACGATATTCGATTTACATTTCCTCACAATTGTTAATGACCCTTAATGATTGTCAAAGTTTAATTTTGACTTGCATGGCCCTTTAATCAATTTAAAACAATCCTGAGTAATAGGTATAAAACCAGGCATATTTTCATGTATAAATTGACCCTAAGGGGCCGATTTAACATGCCCCGAATGGTGCCTAATGCACCTGTTCCGCTGCTCCTTAACTCGTCTGCTGCCTCTGAGGCTGCGGACATAAATCTGCCCAATCGAATACGATCGGGTTGATTGACAACCCCTGCTAGCGTTTGTCCGCGAATCTGCAGGGGGCGGCATTGCACAAGCAGTTCAGCAGAACTGCTTGTGCAATGTTAAATGCTGACAGCGTATGAAAGACAGGAGGAATATAAACTGTGAACATGAGGAATTTTTGTGGGCCTAAATAAAGAGAAACATAATTTTTAAAAAGTAAGAGTCACATTATGCTTATACTGCACACATATGAATAAAATACTTTACATTTACTAACGCTTTAATGGTATTTTCTATAAATATACAGCAAATTATTATTGGAAAAATGCATAATAAGGAACAAGGACTGTTTTTTAAAAGCCATAAAATTGCACTAAAATTCAATTTTCCTATTTTAATTGTAGGCGGAGGAAGATATTAAGTCAGATCTTTACATATTGCTTTTTCATGTAGTACAGCGAATCCCAGAATATCTTATTCTCTTACAGGTAATTTATTTTATACAATATAAAGTATAATTATTTAAAAATAGATTCCTTATAAATGGTTTGGTTTTAGTGAGTAATGTCTTTAAAGGGAAAGCAAAGTGTGATATTTGAAAAAAAAGAATGACTTCAATAGCATTTGTGCACTATTCATTTAATTGTCATTTCCTGTTATTAACTGTGTGTAGGGTTACAAACTGTGCTGCACACAAAAATTAGACAACCTGCATGTGCATTGTCATGGTTGGTATGTGGGGTCTCTCAATGGCCCCTTCCAAAAACACTACCTTATGTCCCACCCTAGATGCCACTAAATCACTGAGCAGTGATTTCATCCCCGTGGCTGCCAGTAATACATAAATCAAGCAATTTACCTCTATGGCTACCTGTAAAACAAACATACCAGTGCTTTAAAGGGACAATCTACTCCAGAATTGTTATTGTTTAAAAAGATAGATAATCTCTTGATAGATAATCTCTTTATTACTAATTCCTCAGTTTTGCATAACAAACACAGTTATATTAATATACGTTTTACCTCTGTAATTACCTTGTATCTAAGCCTTTACAGAATGTCCCTTAATTCAGTTCTTTTGACAGACATGCATTTTAGCCAATCAGTGCTAACACCTAGGTAACTCCACGGGCGTGAGTACCATGTTATCTATATGAAACGCATGAACTAACGCCCTCTAGCTGTCAAAATGCACTGAGATTAAAGGCAGCCTTTAAGGGCTTAAAAATTAGCATATGAACCTACCTATCTTTAGCTTTCAACAAAGCATACCAAGAGTACAAAGCAAATTTGATGATAAAAATAAATTGGAAATCTGTTTAAAATTGCATGCCCTATATCAGTAATGGCGAACCTTTTTGAGCCCGAGTGCCCAAACTGCAACACGAAAGCAACTTATTTATCTCACAGTGCCAATACTGCAAGTAAACTAGACATGTGCATTTTGTTTTTTTCCGAATCGAAATTCGGACAAATTTGTCAAATTCGGAGCTTCGGATTAATTTGAATTTCTGAATTACCGTAGCACAGAAAGTAACGAATAAATCCAAGTTAGTTTGCATTTATTCGTTACATTCGGATGGCCATGGACTAATCACAATTACACTAATATTGTACAGTATATTAGGTTATATCACTCTGCTATGGGTTACACCTAATATTACAGTACATAATACTAGTCTAATACACAGCACATCCCACCTAACACATACCAAACTTACGAATTTACAAATCCGAACCGAATACATCCGAAAACATCCAAATTTATTTTAATCCGAATTAATCTGAATGAATCCGAAACTAATGCATTTGAATGTATCCGAATTCTAATCGATCTGAAAACAAAATTTGAAAACATCCGATCTGAAACGAATCGAAATGAATTTTTCCGCCGCGCACAAGTCTAAAGTAAATCTTAATACCAAAGGTTTGTTTTTATTAGAAACTCCCTGAGCTAATTAACTGCTTTTGTCTCAAAAGATAAACATAATAAAAGAGGTTTATATGATTCAAACAGAAAGAGATAGAGGGAGAGAAAGAGAGAGAGAGAGAGAGAGAGAGAGAGGGGGGGGGGTAGGGAGAGAAAGAGAGAGAGAGAGAGAGGGGGGGGGGGGTAGGGAGAGAAAGAGAGAGAGGGAGGAGAGAGGGGTAAGACAGAGGGGGAGAGAAAGAGCAAGAGAAAGATATATAGAGAGAAAGATATAAAGAGAGAAAGAATAAGAGAGAGAAAGAAAGAAAGAAAGAAAGAGAGAGAAAGGAGAGAGAGAGAGAAAGAAAAAGAGAGAGGGAGAGTGAAAGAGAGAAAGAGAGAACGAAAGAAAAAAAAGAGAGTGAAAGTGAGGGAGAGTCAATGAGAGAAAGAGAGAGGGAGAAAGAAAAATAGAGAGAAAGTGAGAGTGAGAGAGCGAGAGAGAGAGAAATAAATAAAAAGAGAGAGAGGGGTAAGACAGAGGGGGAGAGAAAGAGAGATAGAGAAAGGAAGGAAGAGAGGGAGAGAGAGAAAGCGAGGGAGAGAAAGTCAGGGAGAAAAAGAGAGAGAAGATACAGAGAGAGAGAGAGAAGATTGATAGAGAGAGAGAAGAGAGAATAAGTGATGGAGAGAGAAAGAAAAATAGTGGAGAGAGAAGTGTAAGAAAGAGGGGGGAACGAAAGAGAGAGAGAAAGAAAGAAAAAGAGAGGAGAGAGAGAGGGGGTAAGACAGATGGGGGAGAGAAAGGCTGCACTCCTCCTCCCCTAGGATTACTCTTTAAAAAAGAATACTAAGATAACTAAACAAAATTGATAATAGAATTAAATTGGAAAGTTGTTTAAAATGCCACGCTCTATCCAATTCATTTAAAGGGACATGAAGCCCAACAAAAATGTTTTGATGATTCAGATCACTGTTAAACACCTTTCCAATTTACTTGTATTATCTAATTTGCTTCATTCTCTTGGTATCCATTATTGAAGGAGCAGCAATGCCCTACTGGGAACTAGCTGAACACACCAGTAAGCTAATAGCAAGAGGGAAATATGTGCAGCCACCATTCAACAGCTAGCTCCCAGCTCCTGAGCCTACCTAGGTATGTTTTTCAACAAAGGATACCAAGATAACAAAGCAAATTTGATAGTAGAAGTAAAATAGAAAGTTGTTTAAAACTGCATGCTCTATCTGAATCATGAAAAAAACATTTTAGTTTTTATGTCCCTTTAATTTTGACTTTACTTTCCCTTTAAGAATCAGCTTACTGTAGTAGTCTCACAGAATCCAAATCTTTGTGAATGTGAGAGATTGCAAGACATTTATGTGTCCTCTCTAAAGCTGCCAATCATCAATTTCTCATGCAACCTCCCTTTAACCCTATGGATGTCAGAGCAGGCTGATATGATATCTCATTACATGTGAGAACTTTGTATTCAACATCGGCACAGCACTAATTTCGAAGCTAACGGGACATCAAAGACCTGTTGCTTTTATGAAAATATTTTGCTTTGTCCCACGCTCCCTAGAGAGGCTAAAATACAACAATCTGTAACCTACAGTAAATTTTTAAAATGCAGTAAATTGCTTAAACTGGCTATTTGATTTGCAGCATTTACAGGTTACAGAACTTGCTATTGGGTCTCTCTAGGGAGCGTCAGACAAGCACAATTTTTACACAAAAGCAACAGGTATTCGATGTCTTTAAAATTCTTGAAGAAACTTAGATGAAGTATGATCTTTATAATAAATGTATTAAATGATAACCATTATACTACACAATAGAAACATGAAATAAATGATACAATACACAACATCAGAGGAAGTAACACTTATAAATATTATCCTAAAAAAGCTTAGCTTACTGTAATGTACATTCAACATCATCTAGCCGTGTTTACGTGGACTTTATATAACTGTTCATTTTGTTCCCATCCAGAATATCCTAAAATACACAGAACAGGAACACCCAGATTATTACTTACTTCTGGTCTGCGTTCAACGTCTTCGAGTTTTCATCTCTCACTATAGTGTGCTGTTTCAGTATAACGAAGACCTTCTCATTCAGAAGAGAAAAAAATTAAAGAAGTAAGTTTTTATAAATTATACTTACAGACGTCTTGTGATTTAAATCTATGTACAAATTCGTTATAATGTACTTTTGCACAGCACAACAAAAATGTGAAAATTTACAAGAAGTAATACTTAGGTTATTACAGTGGCTCAGGATTATGTAATCACACATTTAAAGGGGCGATAAAGTCAAAATTAAACTTTCATGATTCATACACAGCATGTAATTTTAAATATGTTTCCAATTGACTTCTATTATCAAATTTGCTTTATTCGAAAATGTGCCGCCCCCCTGCACATTTTCGGTCAATTCGACCGCTAGCAGGAGGTGTCAATCATCCAGATCGCACCTGATTGAGATGATTGTTAATTTATAATGCCGAAAGTCATAATAAATCTACCCCAAAGCATACAATTTAAAAAAAAAACTGATATATCTTTCTTTTGCTATCAAAAACCGCAAAATAAACTAGCTGAAACTCAAACACACTCAGGAAGCTGTATAACTCTTTCTCTTAATATAATTTGTTGAAACGTAGCTCCTTTGCATGGGAGCATACTAAGGTAGGCTAAGGTGCGTGCATGTGTCTTGAGCACTATATGGCAACAACATTGTTTGCAATACTGTTATGCATATAGTCCCTAAGACACGTGCACGCTCCTGAGACTACCTTAGAATGTTCTCATACATAGGAGCAGTTTCAACAACGGATTCCAAGAGGAAGAGGTAAATTTGATTATAGAAGTATATTGGAACTTTTTTAATGTTACAGTCTATCTGAAACATATAAACATTATTTTAACTTGATGTCTCTTTAAAAGGACAGTAAAGTAAAATGTGAACATTTATGGATTAGATACTATGTGCAATTAAAAAAACTTTCCAATTTACCTCTATTATCAAATTTGCTTAATTCTCTACTTAAATGGGCTCAATGACAGCAGTGCTTGCAACAATGTTTGTAGCAATGTTATGCACTGTTAAAAACTCTGATGCCATGGAGAGCTAAAGTCACATGCAACCTCCTGAGCCTACCTAGGCTTACTCTTCAGCAAAGGATATGAAGAGAAAGAAGCAGGTTTTATAATAAAAGAAAATTGATTTTTTTTCAATTGCATGCTCTATCTGAATCATGAAAGTTTGATTCTGACTTAATTGTTCCTTTAAATAAACCTTAAAACAATTACATTAAAAAACATACCCCTTAAGGGACAGTCTACACCAGAATTTTTATTGTTTAAAAATATAGATAATCCCTTTAGTACCCATTCCCCAGTTTTGCATAACCAACACTGTTATATACTTTTTACCTCTGTGATTACCTTGTATCTAATCCTCTGCAGACTGCCCCCTTATTTCAGTTCTTTTGACAGAATTGCATTTTAGCCAATCAAGGCTGACTCCTAGCTAACTCCACATGCATGAACACAATGTTATCTATATGGCATATATGAACTAATGCCCTCTAGTTGTGAAAAACTGTCAAAATGCATTCAGATAAGAGGCGGCCTTCAAGGACTAAGAAATAAGCATATGACCCACCTAAGTTTAGCTTTCAACTAAGAATACCAAGAGAACAAAGCAAAATTGATGATAAAAGTAAACTGGAAAGTTGTTTAAAATTGCATGCCCTATCTGAATCATGAAAGTTTATTTTTGACTTGACTGTCCCTTTAAACACATTGCCTCTATTCCCATGATCCATCCATCAGAATTCTCGCCTGATGAAAACCCTTTAAGAACCAACATATCATAAGCTATAAATATGTATTTGTAGACTACTTCCCCATACCTTCCATGGGGACCATTTCTACACAGATATTCTAGTCCATCAGAAAAATATTCTGCAGCTGCCTTTCAATTTATTTTTTGGATTTTTTTTAAATGCCACATATATAGGTATATGCAGACATTTTTTCTGAGGGTGCGGTTAAAAAAAAAAATAGTTCCAACATGTGCTATAATAAAGAGTAGTTTGTTGTATACATGAGTTGCACATCATTTTACAAATGCTTGCTCTTTGGCATCAGAAGAGTGACTCAGGCGCTTATCGGTAGATATAAGGAGAATAATTCTAGGGGCAGGGAATATTTGCCCTCTCTCACACTCTCCTTCTAGATTACCATGTCTACAGCCTCAGCCGCAAGAAAACCTATTTTGGCTTGTTTCATGTAACATATTGGGGCCTATTTATTATGGTGCGAGCGGACATGATCCGATATAGCTGCACATAGATAAATGCCGACAGGATACGCTGTCGGCATTTATCATTGCTCCAGCAGTTCTTGTGAACTGCTGGTGCAACGCCGCCCCGTGCAGATTTGCAGCCAATCATCCGCTAGCAGGGGGTATCAATCAACCTGATCGTATTCGATCGGGTTGATTTCTGTCGATTTCTGTCCGCCGCCTCAGATCAGGCAGACAGGTTATGGAGCAGCAGTCTTTAGACCGCTGCTTCATAACTTCTGTTTCCAGCGAGCCTGCCCCATTGTGTCTGTTTTCACAGCTTTTTTTCAGT
The DNA here is from genome assembly GCF_027579735.1 of Bombina bombina. Taxonomy (NCBI): domain Eukaryota; kingdom Metazoa; phylum Chordata; class Amphibia; order Anura; family Bombinatoridae; genus Bombina; species Bombina bombina. The sequence continues at coordinate 940,596,126 of NC_069502.1, read as the reverse complement.
TTTATACTTTTTGCGCATGCTGAGCTCAGGATTTATTTTTTTTGTTTAAGAAAATATTAAAACATATTGGTCACGACCAAGTGGGATTTGTCCCAGGTCGAGAGGCCAGGGACAATACCATAAAGGCCACCCTTCTTGTGAACTACGCACAATGTAACAATATTCCGTCTATACTCGTATCCCCAGACGCCGAGAAGGCTTTCGACAGGGTCAGCTGAACCTTTCTCAGAGCTACCCTGTCGAAGCTTAACTTTGGACAACAGTTTATCAATAAGGTTTTTTCTCTTTATTCGTCACCTTTAGCGCAGGTTAAAATAAACAATATCCTGTCGAACCCCTTTCATATTAGCAACGGCACACGGCAGGGGTGCCCACTGTCACCCCTGTTGTTTGCACTGACGATAGAGGTGCTGGCTCAAAAAATCAGGGAGAATAGGAAAATTGTGGGGATTAGGATAGGAGACCAGGAGCACAAGCTGTCTCTAGATGCGGACAATGTTCTGCTGTCCGTGTCGAATCCCCTGACTTCACTCCCAGAGGCCCTACGAGAATTTGAGGAATATGGCAGAGTATCAAATTTCCACTTGAACCACAATAAATCAGAGATTTTAAACATAAACCTCCCTCAAACCGAATTATGCCAACTTGCAGGTTTGTGCAAATTACGCATCCAGTCTCATACACTCAGGTATCTGGGGGTTAACCTTACACCGAAAGTAGATGCCCTCTTTGAGGCCAACTATGCACACCTTCTCTCTTTGATTGTTTGTGATCTCTCCTTGTGGAGGAACAAAAAAGTCTCATGGTTAGGTAGAATTGGAATAATTAAAATGAATGTTCTTCCCCGAGTCCAATATTACCTTCAGACTCTTTCAATCCCCTTCCCATCATACTATCTAAAAAAATTGCAGGGCACAATAAAAGAATTCATTTGGGGGGGTGTAAAACCTAGGGTTGCAAGGGGTACACATTACCAAACAAAAGAAAGGGGTGTATTGGGAGTCCCTAACCGTTCCACATATAAGAAAGACATAAATCTTCAGCACCAGGTAGAATGGAGCGTTAATTCAACGGATAAAACATGGGTTCAGGTAGGGAGGGCGATATTAGGAACCCATAACATAGGATCAATGGGATGGACTTCCCCTAAAACCAGACCAAAACTTACTGGCTCTTACCCATTTCTGCGAGAATTCTTCTTACAATGGGACAAAACATTAACAGAATTTCCTCATGTCTCTTCAATTCCCTCTCCCTTGTCCTCCTTCACTCATAATCCAGATATACCTTTCACAAACACACAACATATTAATCTAAACAAAACTCAATTGGAACATACAACGTTCTATAGATTACTATCTGACAGGAAACTCAAAAGTAGGGAAGAGCTGGAACGATGCAGCCTTGAGATCCCTTGGTTTTTTCGCGCACAACTCCAACACTACTTACAAACACACAAAAGATCAGAAAGCTTAACAAGACAACTTACCCTGTTGGAAACGCTATGTTTATTACCTCGCACTCCATGTCACCTTATATCTATCATGTACCGCTTGCTAACCTCACATAAAGATACACCTCTGCCGTCCTACACAAGATGGTGGAATAGAGAGTTAGTACCTCCTCCTACAGATAAGGATTGGTTGAGGATATTCCAAAACCATAGCAAAGCCTCAGTTTCCGCCAGACTCCTTGAGTCTAACTACAAATTCCTCTCTCTGTGGTACTTTACACCAGATAAAATAAAAAAGATATGTAAACAAACAGACGGGAGATGCTGGAGGGGCTGCAGGGAACAGGGATCACACTCCCACATTTGGTGGCATTGTGAAGTAATAAAACCATTCTGGCAGGGAGTTCTGGACATGCTAGATTCTAAGTTACAAATTACGTTAACAAGGCAACCTGGCCTCCTACTTTTTCATGGTCTTCCTAAACTTACAGACAAACCCAAAAAACACCTACTATACATTATGCTCAAATGCGCCAAATCCCTCATTCCCAAATTTTGGAAATCTATAAATGTCCCTACACTGATCGATTGGAAAAGTCAAGTAGACAGACTTCTACAATTGGAACGATTCAGATATATGAGAGATGACAAAATTGAAATCCATGAATACATGCAGGAAATTTGGAAACCCTTAGACACATAAAATCACAAACACAAAACCCTAAGGTCATCACATGTCTTATGTCACTGGCTGATCATCCTTTTCTCCCTCCCCCCCCCCTTAAAAAAAAATTTTTTCCCCTTCTCTTCTTCTCCCTTCTCCTCTCTTCCCTTCTATGACAGTACCCCTCCCCTTTTCCTTCTTCCTTCTATTTTCTTATCTATATCAAAGGTTATAAACAACTGTCATGCGTCATGATTCCACGCATGCCAGTTAACGTGTATATTGTTTGGTGTGCGTTATTACACCTATAAAACTCTGTCTATCATACTGAATATGGATTTACTTCTGTGCATAGGCTCTCTGGTCAAATTACTAACTTGTGTTAGAGAAAAGTTTATGTAATAGATAAATTACGAGACCCAGGATACTGAAATTCCATTATATGTATTTATTGTTTTATAACATGAGACATTTGTGTATTGGAAACTCCGTGCATACAAATGGACTAACAGCAATCTCCCAGCAGGCATGTCTCCAACTCTTGATCCCAGCTCTTGTACCAGAGACTCTTAAAACAGTAAATCACATTTCTTGTTAATGCATTTCATTTTCTGATGTAATGTTTAAATTTAAATAAAGCTTTTTGAAAATAAAAAACAAATAAAAAAAACATATTGGTCAACTCACACTTTAAAATGTTTAAACATATTAATTGTAAAAATACTAAAAATAATGTCAAGTTATTAAAGGGATAGTAAACACCAAAACTGTTATTGTTTAAAAATATAGATAATCCCTTTATTTACCATTCCCCAGTTTTGCATAACCAACACTGTTATAGAAATATACTTTTTACCTCTTTAATTACCTTGTATCTAAGCTTCTGATGACTGCCTCCTTATCTCAGGTCTTTTGACAGACTTGCATTTCAAGCAATTAGTGCTGACTCTTACATAATTTCACGTGCATAAGCACAGTGTTATCTATATGAAACACATGAACTAACGCCCTCTAGCTGCAGTGGAGGCTTCTCCATTTGTGCACACCTGCACGTGCCCCCCCCCAGCCCACAAGAAGAAAAAAAAAATCTGAATAAAATATAATTTTTCCAATAGCTCCCCTATTGGAAAAATTATATTTAATTTGTAGCCCCAAAACAATTAAAAGCCAAGCTGTTTTTTATTTTTAAATGTCCAAAAAAAATGTTTTTAACTTTTTTATATATAACTAACCCCTAACCGCATGTGCGGTAGCTAACATATGTCAGTGTCTATGCGCCTCATTAAATTAGCCTGCAGGTGCCGCTCCCAGCCTCCACCCATCCCCATACTCTCTTGATCGTACACTTCAGCCTGTGCGAAGGTGGGAGGTGTTTACCGATCAGACAGGCTGTGACACAGTATACGTCATCGCTCACAGTCATGTGAGTCTGAATAGTCATCACTGATGATGCTTTGCAAGGCTCCTCCCCCTCAACAGCGTCAAAAAAATTATTGCATAGAACTGAAGCCATTGAGCTAAGAGGAGCTCATCTATTTGTAGCTCAGGCACGGAACTACCGACCGACCCCTGGAGGTCCCCATAAGGGGGCCCCATCTTCAGCAATATTGTTTTTTAATTTTTTCCCCAAAAGGTTTAGCTTTCAACTAAGAATAACAAGAGAAGAAAGCAAATTTGATGATAAAGGTAAATAATAAAGTTGTTTATAATTACATGCCCTATCTGAATCAAGTTTAATTTGGACTTTACTATCCCTTTAACTGCACAAGTCATAAATTGATATTGAAGGTTAAAGGGGCATTAAACTGCTGGACTTCAATAGTATGGTTACTACTCACTATGATATTGTTTTTCCTCATGTGCCTGCAGATCTCTTCAAAGGCGTTCTCCTATTTTAACACCTAAAAGGTGCCCGATGCTGTAGCTCTGCCTTTTTTACAGTGGGTGCCGCAATCTTGAAGCACTGGTATTCTCGCACCCTGGGCCTAATGATCAAAAAAGGCATGGAGAGTTATATCATCCAATAGAATGAGAGCTGCTTAAATCCTATTGGCTGATTTGAACAGCCAATAGGATTTTAGCAGCTCTAATTCCTATTGGCTGATTAAATTTTTTCAGCCAATAGGAATGCAAGGGACGCCATCTTGAATCGCGTACCTTGTATTGAAGATTCAGCGTACGGCAGCGACATTATGAAGAGGATGCTCCGCACCGGATGTCTTCAGGATGGACCAGCTCCGCGCCGCCAGGATCAAGATAGAAGATGCCGCCAGGATCAAGATAGAAGATGCCGCCTGTATGAAGACTTCTCGCCGCCTAGATGAAGATAGAAGAGGCCGTCTGGATGAAGACTTCTCGCTGCCTGGATGACGATCATTCAAGCGGGACTTCAAAAACTGTAAGTGGATTGTTGGGGGTTAGTGTTAGGTTTTTTTTAGGGCTTTTTGGGTGTTTTTTTTTTTAGATAAGGGTTTGGGCAGCAAAAGAGCTAAATGCCCTTTTAAGGGCAGGGCAATGCACATTCAAATGCCCTTTTCAGGGCAATGGGTAGATTAGGTTTTTTAAATATTTTTTTTTATTTTGTGGGTTTGGGGGGATGGGGGTTTGTAATGTTAGTGGATCTTTGTAAAAAAAAAATCAGGTAAAAGAGCTGTTTAACTTAGGGTAATGCCCTACAAAAGGCCCTTTTAAGGGCTATTGGTAGTTTATTCTAGATTAGGTTTTTTAACATAAACCCCTAGTCTAAATACCCCTAATCCGCCGCCCCCTGACATCGCCAACACTAAATAAAGCTATTAACCCCTTATCTGCTTCCCACCCACATCGCTAACACTAAATAAAGCTATTAACCCCTAAGCCGCCGCCCCTCGACATCGCCGACACTAAATAAAACTAATAACCCCTAAACAGCCGCCACCCGACATTGCCGACACTAAATAAAACTATTAACCCCAAAACCACCGCCCCCCTTATCGCTATCTACTATAATAAACCTATTAACCCCTAAACCACCGGCCCCCCACATTGCAACTACTATAATAAACCTATTAACCCCAAACCACTGGCCCACCACATTGCAACACACTAAATTAAAATATTAACCCCTAAACCTAACACCCCCTAACTTTAAATTAAACTTGCAATATAACTATCTTAAAATAAATAAAAAATTACCTGTGAAATAAAAAAAAAATAATGTTAAACTATAAATTAACCTAACATTACTATTTTAAAAAAATAAAATAAAGTAAAGATAAAAAAAACCTAAATTACAATATAAAAAAATCCTAACACTACAAAAAAATAAAAAAACCTAACATTACAAAGTCTTCATCCAGGCGGCAAAGATCTTCTTCCAGGGCGGCACCATCTTCTATCTTCTTCCCAGAGTTGCAGAGCGGTCTTCGGCGATGCGCGGATCCGGAGCGCGGGTCCTCATCTGGAGCGTTGGTCCTCTTCAGCGGTGACGGTCTTCAGCAACGTGGATCCTCTTCATGCGATCGTCCACCGCACACTCAAGCTTGAATCCAAGGTACCCCATTTTATTAGTGGTTAATACATTATTTTAGTGTTGGCGATGTGGGTGGGCGGCAGATTAGGGGTTAATACTTTAATTTAGTGTTGGCGATGTGGGTGGGCGGCAGATTAGGGGTTAATAGGTTTTATATAGTGTTTACGATGCTGGGGATGGCGGTTTAGGGGTTAATAGTGTAGTTTATGGGTGTTAGTGTACTTTGTAACTTTTGTTTATGAGTTTTGTGAAACATTTTTGTTTTGCAAAAATCCATAACTACTGGTCTCAGATAGCGGAATGGATCGTGGTGGTTTAAGCTATAACGCTAGCGTTATAGCCGGACCGCACAACCTGTAATTAAATGTATATAAATATATATTTTTTTCATATTTATTTGTTTTCTCGTTCCCCACTGTGCTTTTAATAGTTTTAAAGATTATCATACAGGGTTTGTCTCTCAAGGTCATGTTTGTTTTCTATATATTCATAACATGCTTATATTGCACTTTATGTACACATATTCTATACATGTTCTTGTCTTTGACTATGTATTTTCCCTTGTTACCAATAAACAGCATGTTAAGAGTTAATGATCAGGGGGAGGTTACTTACTTCTTTTAGAATTTATTACTCAATTAATTGATCATCCAATCAACTACACCCTTAGGGCATATACATGTTTAGTCACATTATGTCTCTAGGTCACAGATGAAGGTGTGAGCCGAAACGGGTCTGACCCCACTCTACATGTAGAAATTTTTACTTTGTTTTTACTTCCATGCTTTAATCAATAAAGATGTTTTCCTTGATTCTACCCGTGACCCGCTTTTCTTGATGTCTACTACTGTAATACGGGAGACCTCAAAATTCCACATTCAAAAGTAATTTTTTGAGTGCTGAATGGAGAGTTGCGTAAAGGCTAAAATGCTAGCGTTATAGCCGTACCACCGCGACTTGTAATATGGGAGACCATATATTGCGTGCGCAATGGCCAATTTTTCAGCGGTATAGCCGTACCGCACAACTTGTAATCTTGCTGAAAGCTAGTTGAGAGACTCTCATTATGTATCATATGCTTGCTGTGTTTTGTTGACGTCTATATTCTAAAAGTATTTGTATACCACAAGTCCTATTACAGCTAGTAAGATTTCCTGTGAAATTCCTATCCATACTTTTGTTCTTTGCTAGTTTCGGACCATATTGCCTCCCTGTAAGAACATGCCATTACATATAGTCTATGTTTTTCCTTTATATATATATATATATATATATATAGTACAGATGAAGCTTGCACTCTCTGGATTTTCAAAAAGGTGCTTTATTTAGCAAAAAATGTGACATTTCGGGGATCAATCACCCCTTCATCAAAATATAGCCTGTTCTATGGCGATTTACCACCTGGGTGCAACCTTTTAGCCCAGTAATGCTTTTCACAGAGAAGAACTTTCCTGTAGTATATCAGTCTGATCCCGCCTATTACGGTCAGTCCAGCGCCGAAATACCAGGCAATTCCTCTCTGAACAAGGAACACAGCAACCCCAGACGATCGTTTCGACCTTCATTGGGCCTCGTCAGTGAGGTGTAGCAGTATTCCTCTAAGCACACTGAGCAAGGAGTCCACGTCTGGTTGCCCCTTTTTCCCATAGGGAGACTAAATACATACAGAGAGAAGTGCTTCTCTCTGTGTGTATTTAGTCTCCCTATGGGAAAAAGGGGAAACCAGACGTGGACTCCTTGCTCATTGTGCTTAGAGGAATATGACTACACCTCACTGACGAGGCCCAATGAAGGCCAAAACGATCGTCTGGGGTTGCTGTCTTCCTTGCTCAGAGAGGAATTGCCTGGTATTTCGGCGCTGGACTGACCATAATAGGCGGGATCAGACTGATATACTACAGGAAAGTTCTTCTCTGTGAAAAGCATTACTGGGCTAAAAGAAGCTGCACCCAGGTGGTAAATCGCCATAGAACAGGCTAACAATAGTATTAAACCAGTTGTTCGTTCCTCTGAGTGTGCTTCTCTCTGTGTGTATTTAGTCTCCCTATGGGAAAAAGGGGAAACCAGACGTGAACTCCTTGCTCTCTGTGTTTAGAGGAATATGACTACACCTCACTGACGAGGCCCAATGAAGGCCAAAATGATTGTCTGGGGTTGCTGTGTTCCTTGCTCAGAGAGGAATTGCCTGGTATTTCGGCACTGGACTGACCGTAATAGGCGGGATCAGACGGATATACTACAGGAAAGTTCTTCTCTGTGAAAAGCATTACTGGGCTAAAAAGTTGCACCCAGGTGGTAAATCGCCATAGAACAGGCTAACAATGGTATTGAGCCAGTTGTTCGTCCCTGTGAGTGTGTTTCTCTCTGTGTGTATATATATATATATGTATATATATATATGTGTGTGTGTGTGCAAGGTTTAGCTAGTACATAATCAATATAATACACCCCTAAATAGGCATGAAACTACAAATTATGAGTTCCATAGGATCCCTAAAAGTAAAAAGTAAAAAGTATGAGCAGTTTGTTTCAGCACTAAAGGAGCATTCAGGTGCACAAGTCTCTGGTAATAGATTTCACTTACTAGAACATTCCTCATATATGTGACCCCAATAATAGTTATATTTTTGTATATCCTCTATTTCTGTATAAGGTTCATTATTTTTAATGTTTCGGACTCTTCTGGGGCTCTACTATTTCAGACTTTGGAGACCATATACAGATATAGTGGAGATACCAGGATATACCTATTATTATTGACAAATTTAAACCATATACTCTACCCATACTTCATGTGATTTGAGGACTTTAAAACTACTATCCACTACTCCTGGCACCTACAAGACCACCATCTTTACCTTAGTCATATGGACTAACAAGACCCACACTGACAAGGTCCAATAACCCACTACACTGGGGGTCTCTCCCTCACAGAAGCAGCAAATTACCTCATATCAATTGAGGTATGTTCTAGTAAATGGAACCTATTACCAGATTTTCTATTTACATTATTCATATAACTATCTACAGAATGGTCCTTTAATGCTGAATAGTGATGTCGCGAATTGTTCGCCGGCGAATAGTTCCCGGCGAACATAGCATGTTCGCGTTCGCCGCGGCGGGCAAACATATGCGATGTTCGATCCGCCCCCTATTCGTCATCATCGAGTAATACTTTGACCCTGTACCTCACAGTCAGCAGGCACATTCCAGCCAATCAGCAGCGGACCCTCCTACCTCCTGGACAGCATCCATTTTAGATTCATTCGGAAGCTGCATTCTTAGTGAGAGGAGGGACAGTGTAGTTGCTGCTGATTTAGTAGGGAAATCTATAGCTAGGCTAGTGTATTCAGTGTCCACTACAGTCCTGAAGGACTCATCTGATCTCTGCTGTAAGGACAGCACCCCAAAAAGCCCTTTTAAGGGCTGCTTTTTTTTTTTTTTTCCTGTGTAATCTAATTGCAGTTGCCTGCCTGCCAGCGTGTGTGTCAGGCTCACAGCGTATACTGTGCCCACTTGCCCAGTGCCACCACTCATATCTGGTGTAACAGTAGTGTAGATTTAAAAAAAACTACACTTTTTTGACTGTGTTAAATAATAGCAGTCAGTTTCCTTCACACGTGTGCGTTTAAGTGCCTGCCTGCCTGCCAGGGCACAGTGTCACCCCAGTGCAACTCATATCTGGTGTAACAGTAGTGTAGATTTAAAAAATACAACACTTTTTTGACTGTGTTAAATAATAGCAGTCAGTTTCCTTCACACGTGTGCATTTAAGTGCCTGCCTGCCAGGGCACAGTGTCACCCCAGTGCAACTCATATGTGGTGTAACAGTAGTGTAGATTTAAAAAAACAAAACACTTTTTTGACTGTGTTAAATAATAGCAGTCAGTTTCCTTCACACGTGTGCGTTTAAGTGCCTGCCTGCCAGGGCACAGTGTCACCCCAGTGCAACTCATATCTGGTGTAACAGTAGTGTAGATTTAAAAAAAACAACACTTTTTTGACTGTGTTAAATAATAGCAGTCAGTTTCCTTCACACGTGTGCGTTTAAGTGCCTGCCTGCCAGGGCACAGTGTCACCCCAGTGCAACTCATATCTGGTGTAACAGTAGTGTACATACCTGATGTTTTAAAGCACGTTATTCCAAACAATTTAGGAATGTTAGGTGATTTATGCCCTTTATGGATTAAAACCAGACTCTGCATCAACTATGTAATTTTCCATGGGAGTTTTGCCATGGATCCCCCTCCGGCATGCCACAGTCCAGGTGTTAGTACCCTTGAAACAACTTTTCCATCACTATTGTGGCCAGAAAGAGTCCCTGTGGGTTTTAAAATTCGCCTGCCTATTAAAGTCTATGGCGGTTCACCCGGTTCGCCCGTTCGCAAACAGTTGTGGAAGTTCGCGTCCGCCATTCGCAAACGCAAAATTATAGGTTCGCGACATCACTAGTGCTGAAACAAACTTGCTGTTATATATATATAAGGGCTGGTCTACAACTTTCCAGGGCTGGTTTTTATTCCCAATCCGGCACTGGGGCTGTTTAAAAGGATGTTTAAAGAAATGTTTTGTATAAGAACCCTGGCATAGGTATTTTTCATATGTGTCCCTTTTTAAAGCGGCACAATGGTCACCCAACATATACCTATGTATACGAATGTAATGCTTGTCTTGTTCAGCTTACTTTGTATGTATACCTTACAATAATCTCTCAATACTGTTTTTACTGACATATGTATGCCTTGACTTGAACTTCAATAAAAAATAAAAAATAAATAAACTGTGTTCAAAAAATGCAAAGTTGGAAAGCAGCTCACGAATTAGGGCCCCATTTATTAAGATGCAAATGGGCCACAGTGTTTCAGGCTTGCAGGAGCAAACTCACCACAAAACCTGGGTGAACAGGTTCCTGGAAGCAAACCATGTCTGCCGGCTTTTAATAAATGGAGCCCTCTGTACCATACACGATAAACTAGGCAAATGATACTGTTGTCAAAAAACAGCAACATCACTGATCTGTGGGTGTGCAATCCTTTTACAAAGTGTAAGAATACATTTGCTTCAAAATAGTAGAGCCCAGTATAAAGAGGCGGAGCTTCAGCATCTGACACCTTTAACCCTAAATAAGAAAGTTGTTTAATATTGCATGCCCTATCTGAATCATAAAATGTAGGTTTCATGATCAGATTGTGTGGTAGTTAACATAAATTAGGTGTCCCTAATATGATTATTTTTAGACACAGCTACAGCAAAAACTACAGAACTAATCTGCATGAAAAATGTTATCAAGACAACTTTGTTTTATGCAAAAGCAAGCAGTTTTTAATATGTTAATGCTTCTTGTCCATATGCATACTAACTAATGAAGCTTATATGCACACCTACAGGATTTACCTTAAAAGGCTCCAGGTAAAAGCTAAATATACAACGTCTTTAAAATATTTTTATTGCATAAACAATTTGTATACAATTTAAAAAAATGATAAAATAATTTAAAAGTCACTCTGGTGTTATAATCCAAAACCAGTCTCAAGTTACCGAGTATAGTAAAGAAAATGGCACTGAATTGTAAACTAATTTATATCTGTTCTGTTTGGTATCTGCTCTGGTTTGGACCACCGCTACTTGTTATAGTAATACATTCCAACAGACATTTTGGCATACTGCCATCAGATTTGGGTTCACATTTTTAGTATAAATATATATTAGTATTAGCATTAAGTTTGACAGGAACTGAATGAATATCACTGACAAATCTTTATTTTAAAATGAATACAAGAACCTGTAACTCATGTTGGTTCTTTCTCCGCTGTCTGTAATGCATTTTGGAAGACAGTGAAAGGAGATGCTTCTGAGAACTATAGTGACTGAATCAGTATGTAGAGTCAGGGGAACCACGGATTCCAAATCAGCAAGGGAGGAACTGACTTCTAGTAAGTTAATATGTAATGTAACCATCATGCTCTTCTTCTTGTTAAAATAAATCTTTTTCCTCCTCTCTCCACCTCCTCCAGAGGTTTGGGTGGCATTTGAATATCATTGAGTAAGCTCTATTTTTGTAACTTTGTTTGTAAATGTTTGTAATTTCTGTTTCTGCCAAAATGCAAACTGTGTTTTTCCCTAACTGTTCCCTGCCTGTGGTCAAACCAGGAGACTCCAGGTTCAGAGTCCAGCTTGCTCTGGATTTTTGCTTGCATGAGTTTGTGGAAGAATATTGTTATCAGTAGGATTGTCTCCAAGCTACACCCTCTCTGTTTGCCAGAAGTTCTCTCTGACTATATAAAGAGCCACCTAGGCCTTTACTCCTTGCTCTGGCATTGGAGTCTTTCTTGTTCCTTCTGTGCTGGATTTCCAAGCTGTGACCTTGCCTATGTTTTGGACTTTTAACTTGTTGTCTACCTTTGAATCTTGGACTGACCTGACCTCGTCTTTGCATTTGGCCCTTTAAGTAGTTTTGCCTCTCTGTGGCAGTTTTCCCAGCTCCAATACCTTATTGCCTGCTGTACCTATTTGCTTGTTCTGTCTGCAGCTCTGCCTCTGTTTGCTGCTGCTTGTAGCCTGTATTCTGCATCCTGGTATCCCTTATCCCTTAGCTGGCACTCCCTTGCTTGGCCCAGAAGCAGACACACCGTTGCTTGGCCCAGAAGTGGGCATTCCCTTGCTATGCCCAGAAGTGGGCATTTACTTACTTGACCCCAAGGGGACACTCCAAACCTTGGCTCTTGTCTGTCTCAACTTGCACCGGAACGTATATTTCCTGTTTTCCAGTATAAATCTGTTTCTGGACATTACTCATTATATGCCTGTGCAACTTCCAAGTCTATTGCCCTGGCAGTAAGAAATTGTTATGTAAGCAACATGCCACATAAATCTAGACCTGCTTCTTGGTTAAATTCTCACATACCTCACCAAATCGTTCCAGACATCTAAATGGGATTTTAATAAGAACAAACACTCTTTCAATAACTGTCATAGATCATATCTGGGCCTCATATCACTGCGCTGGTTTTCATCTAGTGGGTTCTGCACTGGTGTTTATAGGCACCTTTTTAAAGGGTAACCAGAATGATATAAAAAAATACAGACAAACATATGAAAATTATGAACACAAGAACATTATGAAACATATAATAATAGGTCTATGCCTTAAAATACATTTTATAAAGCAGAGTGATACATATTTCCATGGTAAAAAAAATAATATGAAAATAGCACTATAATTATAGCCAAATATTTTTTTTGCCAATGACGTGAGAAATAGTGAAATCCATTTATTACACCCAGAACAATAGGAATGTCCTCTAGCTGTAAAAAAACAAACAAACAAAAAAAACCATTATAACATCCGTCCAGTCTTCTTTTATTTTGAGTAAATAAACAAACCTTATATTTTAGATTGATGACATTTATGGCTTGGTTACAATGCTTAGAAAATGATTGAGTTTGCTGCTATACAGTGAATAGCATTGAGCATTTTCACCATAACAGGCATATTTGGTAAATCATGATCTAACGTTTAACCGATAGGGGCCGATTTATCAAGTGTCTGGCGGACAGGATCTGCTGTAGCGGATCATGTCCACCAGACATCAATAAATGCCGACAGCATTCTGGTGAACTGCTTGTGCAATGCCGCCCCCTGCAGATTTATCAAGTGTCTGGCATGCGCTGTCGGCATTTATCATTGCACAAGCAGTTATCAAATCATCTTAAAATATCTTAATAATTACCTTGGGAGTTTGAGGCAAACTGGAATCCAAATGCAGGAAAAATTGGAGATCTAATAGAGTGTACTCCCAGAGGGTTATATTACGAGTGGAGCACAATTTAGCGCTCCCGCTCGCTCATTAACTCAGCTAGAAGGAGGCCTTTTGCTTGACTGCATTAACTTCTCCCATAGAAGTCAATGGAGTGCGAAAACTAACACCCATACTCGCAAGCTAACATAACATTAAATATTAACATTTCACATTCCAATGTTCTTTACATAGCATAATATGTTCTATATATTCTTAAATACATACATATATATATATATATATATATATATACAGTATATATACACATATATATGTATACAAGTTTATGTATGTATCTATCTATATGCTAAAGCCCTTTGCTTGCCTTTTTTGAGCCCTTATAACTTAAATGCAATTTTAAAAAAATATTTTTTATCAGACAATGTTATAATTAGTGTAGCTGTACTTTTAAATGTATTTTTGTGCCACTTTTTTATTTTGCATAACAGTTAACCAGAGCACTGAAATTGTGCTAACCCGATGCGCATTAAATTTGAGTGTGCTTACTTTCAACTCATAATACTCGTGCTACTTCTGACACGTGCAAAGAACTGCAATATACCCCTTATCGCTTGTGCCCAATAGTTAGCACTCCACTTGTAATCTAGCCCAGAGTAGGGTGGAAAGGTAAGTGCAGCCAATAGGAGTAACCAAGAGTCACAAAGCCAGGTACCAGTCCAATAAACTTGAGGCCAAGGGTAGGGCAGAATATTATATACTATATTTTATATTTTTTATTCTTTCCATTTTTATCTTTTTCAACATCTTTGGATTTCTATAGCCAGAGGTCAAAGCCAGATAAGTATGAGTAGCAAAGTACTAGGGGTTAAACCAATAAGCTAAGTTTATAAGGATAGCCAAGGGTCAGGGAGCGGGAAGACAACAGGCAAATCAGGCCTGATAAAAGGCAGGTGCACAGGTAACTAGGACCGGGAAGTCTGACCTTGGACAATCAGAATGTTCAAGCACCAACTGAGAATAGGCAGCATGATTTATAGGATCAGGAGTAGTGCTTACGTGACTGTGCAAATACAGGTATATAAATCTGTGTATTCACACCAGTGCTCAAACCACACCAGCCAACTGAAAGTAGCATGCTGTGTACAGTGAGAAGACTAAACCCACCGTGAGTCAAGATTAGCATTACCATGCAATGGCTATAGGACTGAGGGATCGGATGTTAGCGTGGCCACTCTTCTCCTTCACTCTACACAGGTTGGAGTTAGCGCATTCATTCTTTTACAGCACTCTACACTGGTTAAAGTAAGCACAGCCCTACTTCCCCATGTGCTACATGAATTGAGGTTTGCGCAGTCACTTACACTGGTGGGAGTCAGTGTGGACGACTGTCACATACCAGATAAGTGATACTGACATATGTTGATAATTATCAAGAGTTTGGATTGTGATCAGTAGAAATAGGACTACTGTCACATATTAAGTAAATAATGAAAATGGCTGATTGTGATTGTGTCGACATCAACAATGATAAATTGTGGTCAAGACTTATATTTGTTCACATACACGTTTTATGATTTTGATGGTAGTTTTAATAAAATGTCTGTTTATGTTCATAAAAAAACAATACTTTAGTTTTTTGAAGGTTCAGAGGCCCACACTTAATTTTGCTGTAAGGGGCATTTTTACCCTTAATGCCTAGGAGAGAAAGCTGAAAATGTGATTCCATTAACAGCCACATATAAAAACCCAAAAGTTGCTAAGAAGCTCTACGAAAATTTATTTAGATTTTTTTTGTCTCCCATTCACTTCAATGATAGTAAAAAAAAAAAAATAGCTTTTCACCAACTTTTGGCAAAAAAGAAAATCTATCAGTTTTCAAAACTTTATTGGTGCATTTAAGTTTCCCTGCAAGTCTCATTAGATATGTAATTATTCCAATAGGTGACATACACCAAATACAAGATCTGTTCTCTTATATACATTATAAAACTGATACAGATTACTGATAACTCACTGATATATTTTGATTCTGGTTAGTAGTAATTGGCAATTACTTATGGATATTCAGAGCCACATTATGTTGTACTGTGTATGTATTCTGTATGTGTATGTTTTAAAAGACAAATAACTAAAACCTGCTGTGTGTATGAAGATTAATTTCTCTCTTCTGCTAGGTCCTCATTGATAAAGCTGTACAAAGGTCTTGCTTCTCAGTGCTCTGGATATACACAGGAAATTCCTCCTAATCTGAGTAACGCTACTATCATCAAGGAAAATGCAATTCAGTCAGATGAAACACTTCAGGCTTACCCTTCAGCATCAGGATCCAGCTCATCTGTTACGTAAGCTTTATATGATTTAAACACCACTACATTAATCTCATGAGCCTAATAGAAAGAAATGCAAAGTATGGTGCTTAAAATTAGTTTTTTTAGAGCAGCAGTTGATAAGAAATTCTTCACATGTAATATATATATACACATAGATTTTGATTGTAGATAAGAACCAAAAAGACCCATTAAGTTTACCCATATTACAAGTTACGGTTAGGAGAGTCTTATGCATGTCCCAGGCATTTATGATTTTTTTTTACAGCCTCTGGGGCATATTTATCAAGGTCTGTATGGAGCTTGATGCCCGTGTTTCTAGCGAGCCTTCAGGACAGCTGCTCCATAACCTGTCTGCCTGCTCTGAGGCGGCGGACAGACATCGCCGGAAATTGACAGCCCCTGCTAGCGGCCGATTGGCCGCGAATCTGCAGGGGAGCGGTATTGCACCAGCAGTTCACAAGAACTGCTGGTGCAATAATAAATGCCGACAGCGTATGCTGTCTGCATTTATCGATGTGTAGCGGACATGATCCGCAATATCAGATCATGTCTGCTCACATCATGATAAATAGGCCCCTCTGTGTTTACCACCTCTATTGGCAGTTTATTCCATGAACCTGTGAAATAAATGTGATAACACAAACGTGAAATAGGACAAACGTACACTAGTAATAGTAATAGTGAAGTACTGAATAAAAAGTTCATATAAGGATATGTGTGTTTTTCTTAGGAGTCTCCAGCCTTCTGATGTTTCTTATTGTATTCTCAAAGAAAGGGAAACAAAATATATAACATAGTGTAACTCTGTAACACTATCCAGGAGATATGAAACACTTGTTTGCAAATGGTTACTCACATGGGTTGGAGCTATAACCAAGCTCAGGGAAATGCGCACACCCACTTTATACTGGTGGGTAAACAGTTACTCTCACGAATATATAGTATAAAATAATTTATTAAAACATATATAAAAGCGTCACAAATGCTTAGAGTACACCCTACATAGAGGTGAATAAAGTAACAGAACGTTTGTTATTACTCTAATAAGCAAGCCCAGCTACTGGATGTTAATGGATCGGAAAGCAGAAACTTAACCGCTAAACCGTCCACCCTAGTGACCAGCGTGAGTTGCTCCTCCCTCAGGTATATAGGCAATTGTAAAGACGCACTGGAGAGATAGTAAATCCGACGTACGTTTCGCTAGATCAGCTTTGTCAAGGAAATGATGTGCACATGTCCGTATATCCTATTAAATCTCAGTGTTCTGACGTCTACAATCCACAGACCGGAAATCCGGTGTCTTGTCCTCCATTTTGGAAAAGGGCATATAGTCCCAAATATTACAAAGTATTTTGCTTAAAATTATGTATATGGTATTTCCTTATTAATAATTAATAGGACGAGCTGTGACAGAGACTGAACACAATGACTAATAAATACTGCTAATTATCTTCTCGAGCTACTTTCAGGACATATAAGAACCATATACTTCCATATCTGTTAATGACATTACATAGAATATTATGAACCCAATTAATCGAGAAGATAATTAGCAGTATTTATTAGTCATTGTGTTCAGTCTCTGTCACATATAGATACTGTTGATGAACGATACCACAATATTAAATATGGATATCAATATGAACCTCAATAGGTACTAAGCGGAACATACTGGAGTTATTCCATAGCTGACAATGGTGAATACTAATCTATAATGATAAGAATATACAACTTTTGTCAATATTGAATCTGTCTTTTAAACAATGAATATTAATGGTTTTAGAGTATATGTTAGATTCATATAAAAATAATTTTGAACATTGGTTTTCCTTAATTTTAATATGTATATATGCACATAAAATTGAACAACAGCTCGTCCTATTAATTCTTAATAAGGAAATACCATATACATAATTTTAAGCAAAACACTTCGTAATATTTGGGACTATATGCCCTTTTCCAAAATGGAGGACAAGACACCGGATTTCCGGTCTGTGGATTGTAGACGTCAGAACACTGAGATTTAAAAGGATATACGGACATGCGCACATCATTTCCTTGACAAAGCTGATCTAGCGAAACGTACGTCGGGTTTACTATCTCTCCAGTGCGTCTTTACAATTGCCTGTATACCTGAGGGAGGAGCAACTCACGCTGGTCACTAGGGTGGACGGTTTAGCGGTTAAGTTTCTGCTTTCCGATCCATTAACATCCAGTAGCTGGGCTTGCTTCTTAGAGTAATAACAAACGTTCTGTTACTTTATTCACCTCTATGTAGGGTGTACTCTAAGCATTTGTGACGCTTTTATATATGTTTTAATAAATTATTTTATACTATATATTCGTGAGAGTAACTGTTTACCCACCAGTATAAAGTGGGTGTGCGCATTTCCCTGAGCTTGGTTATAGCTCCAACCCATGTGAGTAACCATTTGCAAACAAGTGTTTCATATCTCCTGGATAGTGTTACAGAGTTACACTATGTTATATATTTTGTTTCCCTTTCTTTGAGAATACAATAAGAAACATCAGAAGGCTGGAGACTCCTAAGAAGAACACACATATCCTTATATGAACTTTTTATTCAGTACTTCACTATTAAGTTATTGTACGTTTGTCCTATTTCACGTTTGTGTTATCACATTTATTTCACATTTTTTCTTTTTTGTGATATTTGGTATTTAATGTTATATTATTCCGTGAACCCAGCACCCTTTCTGTAAAAAAATGCTTCCTCACATTTGTCCTGAATGCGCTACCCTCTAATTTAATATTGTGATCCATTTGGTGGATAATGCTTTCAGCTTCCAATTTATTAAGTCCCTTTATTTATATATATGTGTGTGTGTCATGGTTCCCATTCTTCCCAAGATTGCAGATTGTTTTCCAAATAGATTTTTGGTTGATCCCAAGCGATGGTTTCTACACAGTAACCTGTGGCCATTTTCAGTTACATTTTGGTTATATCTTGTGGTATGACAATTTCTTGTTTTAATTGAGAATATTGTTTTAATGGTCAGTTAAATTAAGAATGAACTCCTAACGCAGTCAAGGTATTGTTTTAAGCATCAAATTGTTTGTTGTATGGTTTAATTAAAGGGACATGAAACCCAATTTTTTGTTCATGATTCATAGAGCATACAATTTAAAAAGAATGTCCAATTTACTTTTATATAAAAAATATACTTTGTTTTCTTGGAATCCTTTATTGAAAAGCAGGTAAGTAAGCTCAGGAGCATGCATGTATCTGCAGCACTCTATAGCAGCAGTTTTGCATGAATATTTGTAGCAGTTATATATGTGCACTAGATGGCAGCAGTTTTCCTGCCGTGTAGTGCTCCAGACACGTGCGCACCTCCTACCTAGGTATGCTTTTCAACAAAGAATACAGTGGGAACAGAGCAAATTTGATTATAGAAGTAAATTGTATGTTATGTCTGAATCACAAAAGAAGAATTTCTGGTCTGATGTCAAGATAGAGGCACATGATACTGAGTTTAGAGGGTTTTGCTCAATTATTATACAATGGAGCCGATTTAAAAAGCTGCTGCTCGCCGGAAACAAAAGTTAAGAAGCAGCGGTCGTAAGAGCGCTGCACCTTAACTCATCCGCTACCTTTGAGGTGGCGGACAGTGATTGACACCCCCTGCTAGCTGCCGATTGGCCACAAATATGCAGGGGGCGGCATTGCACAAGCATTTCACCAGAAATGCTTGTGCAATGTTAAATGCCGACAGTGTATGCTGTCGGCATTTAGCGATGTCGGCGGACTTGATCTGCTACATCAGATCATATCCGCCCAACAGTTGATAAATCGGCCCCAATGTATTAAAGGACCATTAAATATAGCAGAATTGCATAATAAACAAATGTGCAATAAACAGACAATGCAAAAGCATTTAGAATGAATTTTCAAATGAGTGGTACATTTTTTTCTGAGAATTTTCAGTTAGTTCTGTTTCCCACGCATCATGTGACAGTCATCAGCCAATCACAAAATGCATATACGTATATTCTGTGAATTCTTGCACATGCTCAGTAGAAGCTGGTGTCTCAGAAAGCGTGATATAGATGGTGAACATTTTTATAATGGAAGTGATTTGGAAAGTTGTTTAAAATTACGTTCTCTATTTGAATCATGAAAGTTTATTTATGACTTTAGTGTTTATAAGTGACATAATACATTTTTTTTCCTGTAAAAAAGTAAAACACTTCATTGACCTATATCTAATTTGTATTTTAATTTAAAGACATCTGGTGCACCAAGTGAAGAACAGCCGTCATAGTCCGGTTGAAAACATCCAGTCAGTAAAATCGTCAGAATGGGATGTTGATGTAAAGAAACATGACAGATCAGAAAACCTCTTGGCTCCGACCCCATTTCCTGGAGCAGAGCAAGAACACAATTCCATGTTGGCCCCTTTACAGTCAATACCAGAGATGGAGTTTGAAAGCAATCCTGTAGATTCAGTACTCGATGTGGAGAGATCTGTAAGAAAATCTGCTAATATAAGTGATGGGAACTTTGCACCTAACTATGAGGAATTTGAATATGGAGGTGAAATAATAGGGATTTCTACTCCGTATGAAGATGAAACATTTCCCAGCAGACCTTTATTTGAGTCTTGTTCGCCGGCTTCCTCAGAGTCCAGCCTCGATATTTGTTTTTTGAGGCCTGCCAACTTCACGCTAGAATCCAACAGGATGGAGCGTTTTGTGCAACCTCTCTCCAGAGGTTGCTTTTCTCCTGTGAGCAACAGCAGCTACAGACATGAAGGGATTCATGTGAAAAATAAGCCTCTGAGTAGGTCACTTAAGGAGTTCCCTAGGAATCAAGAGACAGTCTCTGCCAGGCTTTACAGCACCAGGAGCACGAATGCCGCCAGAATGCAGCTCAGACAGGAGAGAAATGCTCACGGGCTTTCCGCATCATCTCGCAACTCTCACAGACAGTTTTATATTCCTCAAAGGCCTCACGGTGAAAGCAGATCTTTGTTAGAGGTAAACAAGGCATTGAGCTGTTACCTACTGTACAAAATATATGTGAACTACAGTGTAATAATCTCACTTATATACTGGAGATGTGCTGTCTAAGTAAGCAAAATCATAGGGAAAAATCCTATGTAACATATTTCCTTTCCCAATTATACTTTGTATTCCACTGTGTACGTATCTGGAGCACCAGATGACAGAAGTTTTGCAAAAATTTTATGCATTTGCAGGAGAAGTAGGTGGCAGCAGTGTTTGTTACCAGACACATACACTTTACCTACCTAGGTATCTTCTTCAACAAAGAATAACATGAGAACAAAGCAAATTTGACAATAGAAGTAAATTGGAAAGTTTTGGTTTTTATTAATTGTATTCACTTTCTGAATCATGAAAGAAAAATGTTGTGTTTCATGTTCCTTTAAATTAAATTTTACAGCAGTAGCAGTCAAAATAAATACATAATAATATCTCTTTAACTACAGTTGAACTCAAATCAGTTGCGAAAACTGCGAGCGTTATGGCTTTTTCACATTTGGGGTTGCGCAGCTATTACAAGTTGCAAAATAACTTATTTTGCGCATGCGTTAAGCATGTAATGCAAACCGCAAAATCGCATGCGCGTTAACGTATTCCCCATAGAAGTCAATGGAGAAGACAAATAGAAAAAAACAACAAAACAAAAACCCTAATATGTTGTGCAATGCCCATGACGTATTCTCCTTGAAAAGTGTACATGAAAATGCAAATATTTCATATTGTGAAAATGTTTTCACAACGGAATATGTTCTATTTATTTCTAAATAAATATTTCTCTATATATTTGATGATATTTGAACTGATATATCTATTTATTGCGAGATATGTATATTATTAATATATATACAGTATGTCTAGACATCTCAAGATCTATATGCGAATATCGCATTGAAAACCGCTCTGAGATATTGTTTAATGTGCATAGTTAAATATTTCTCTACACATATAAATGCATGTTTCTCTATGTATGTGTATGTACGTCAATGCAAAATCCCTGTGTCAGTTTTTTTTTTCTAACACCCTAGATCGCTTATTTTTGAGCCCTTATTACTTTTATGTGCAATATTTTTTTTTAATAATTTTTATTAGACAGTGTTAATATGAGTGTAACTGTACTTTGTAATGTATTTTTAAAATGTTTAGTGAAACACTTATGTTGCGCAAAACTGTTAACTACAGATCTTCGAGCACGGAAAGGATTGCTGCGTAAAAGGCAAATGTGCATGCCCAATCGTGATTTTTCAAGGCTTGTAATACCTGTGCAATGGAAATTGATTGCGTAAAGAACACATCGCGCACGGAAAACTCATATTGCGCTACTTGTAATCTTGCTGTAAGTGTGCATGATGACATCATTCACACAATAGGCCAGATTACAAGTGGAGCGATATTTAGCACTTTGGCTAGAACGTTAATTGTGCTAGAAGTAAATATTTTGTGCGTGTCGGGTGGAGCTCATATTATGAGTTGAAAGTAAAAAGTTATCGCACTCGCACTAACCCGATGCACGCAAACAGCTTACTTCTAGTGCAATTAGAATATTGTGCATGCGAAAACCTATTCCCCCATAGAATTTAATGGAGCAAGAAAAATGGAAAAAAAACTTACACCCTACTTGCACGCAAACCCGAACTCATGTTCTTAAGGGCGCTAACCTGACATGAAAATATGAATATTTTGTATTCCAATGTTTTCCACGTAGCAGAATATGTTCTATTTATTTAAAAATACATATTTCTACACATATATGATGGTATTTTGGGAATATATATATATATACTGTATATATATATATATATATATATACAGATATAAAGGAATATCTATTTATAAATACTTAGAACATATTCTGCTATGTGCAGAACATTTGAATGTGAAATATTTAAAGTAAATACACACTATAACAATTTTTTAAATATGATTAATGCACAAATATGCTTTTTACATGTTTTCATCTACTTAACTGCAAAGGGCTCCAATGCACTTATATATATATATATATATATATATATATATGTGTGTGTGTGTGTGTGTGTGTACATATGTATTTATGTGTATAAATGTCTGTCAATACATATATACACATATAAATACCTATTTACACATATATATTTTTTTTAATATTTTTTTTATTACATGGTGTTATTATGAGTGTAACTGTATTGTGTAATGTATTTTTGATGTGTTTTGTGCAACTTTTTATTTTCGCAAAATAGTTAACCAGAGCTCTGAGTATGCATTAACCCGATGAGCGTTGCGCTCAAGCGATAGCCTTCACTTTCAACTCGTAATACCAGCGCAATCTAACCTGTGCGCAAACAGTCACAAAAACCCTATATCTCTTGTGCGCTCCACACACATTGTGGTAATCATGATCACCTGGCATGAAAAAAATGTGCATTTATTTGCATAAAGGCTCATGGGAGCCCCTATGTGCAGAGAAGAGCAAAGTTACATAACTATATTAAAAGCACTTTATTTATATGTGGATAACCCCTTCTTTTTACTATAAAGTTTAGAGGGGAAAACATACACACTATTGTTTATAAAATTTTAATAAAAAATGAAGGTTTCTTACATGCCATGATATATACAATGCTGGTATAAATAGAATCTGCTGGATCTCTGAAAAACTAAAATATATAATAAGTGTGGATTTCTCAATGAAGAATGACCTACAGTAGGGCCTTAAAATTGCTCAGAAGTTAAAGGTTTTAAAAAAAAAGCCTTTAGATCAGTGTTTCTCAAACTGTGTGCCTCCAAATTTTATAAAAATATAATCACGCAGGTTTTCACCAAAATTACAAGAAACTTTTGTCTGCACAGTTATATTTATATAAAGCTTTTCCAAGACTAGTATTTAAGTATCTTTGGTTTATTTTGCTACCATTGCTAAACCAAAGTAATATAACAATAATACAACCAAGATTACATCATCAAATGCCGTGGGCTGTATTAAAAGTTGAAAGTTAAAAGTTAGCGCATGATTGAAATACCAATGCGTTTTAACTTCAGGACTTTGTATACTTAGACATCACTAACTTCTTCCCCCATAGACTTCTAAGGAGCGAGCTGTAAAAAAAAAAAGTTCTCTGTCGTGCGCAATAGACTGACTGCGCTAAACCCAAAGTGAGTTAGAAATACTTTAAATTCCTATGTTTTTCACAAAGAAGAAAGTCTTTTTTGTATTTTAATATATATTTATTTTTTGTAAAATATATATCTATACCTATATATCTATATGAATATATACAGATATATATATTGTATATACTGTATGTGTATATGTATATATACAGTGTATATATATATATATATATATATATATATATATATATATATAAAAAAATCAAAAGATATGTGTAGGCGCTGACAAATATACCAGATAACTAAATATTATTTGAAACTTGATGAGAGAATACAAAATAACCAAATAACCAGATTAATGTATGCTGTTAATGGTAGTTTAAAAAGGGTAGGCTGGAAAACCCTCGAATGATGCTATCTATAAAATAGACTGAACCTTTAAAGTCACTAAAATAAGTAAATTTTCATGTGCAAAAAAAATGATTTAGACAGCGCTTTTAAGGGAGAAGAAATGGTTTACCCAAAAAGCCACAGGATTATAGTAAAATGTTGAAGAGGAGACAAAATAACATCATAGTGCAATAATGTCAATATTATGATTAAAAGTGTGAGTTATATTACGCTCACCTGGTTCAACCTTTTAAATATGAGGCATGTAATGGGCATGGATAGGATATATAATCTCCACTGTGGTAAAGATGCATCTAATAATCTCCAATAATGAATGAATAAAGACGAAGTAAAAAACACTTTAATCACACTTCTTTAAAAACAATGGATACTTGAAGTTTCATTCAAAAGTCTAATTGAACGGTATCCTAGTTTTAAAAGACTCTGTATAAAAATACTCAAATTAAAGCAATGGCAGCTTTCATACAGCTAGATTACGAGTTTAGCGTTATGAGTGAAAAAGCAGCGTTATGGCCCATAACGCTTCATTTTTCCCTAACGCCGCTATTACGAGTCTTGTAGGTATAGGTGTACCGCACACCTTTTAGCCTGTCATGCAACGTCAGTACCACACTTTTAAAAAAGTCCTTTTTCAATAGGACTTCCATAGCGCCGGTATTACAAGTTTGCCTGGGAGGCCAAAAAGTGAGCGTTACAGCCTAAAACGACAAGATCCGTACCGCCATCTAAAGTCAGTAGTTATGAGTTTTACATTACAAATCTGTAACATAAAACTCATAACTAAAGTGTTAAAAAAGTACACTAACACCCATAAACTACCTATTAACCCCTAAACCGAGGCCCTCCTGCATCGCAAAAACTATAATATATTTATTAACCCCTAATCTTCCGCTCCGGACATCACCGTCACTATTAAAATGTATTAACCCCTATTCCACCGCTCCCTGACATCATCGCCACTATAATAAACCTATTAGCCCCTAAACAGCCGCCCTCCCGCATCGCAAATACTATTTAAATATTATTAACCCCTAATCTGCCGTCCACCCACACCACCGCTATAATAAACCTATTAACCCCTAAACCGCAAGCCCCCCACAATGAAATATACTTAAATAAACTATTAACCCCTAACTTTATATTAAAATTACAATTTCCCTATCTTAAATTAAAACTTACCTGTCAAATTAAATAAATTAATTTTAAACTAATAATTAAACTAAGATAATTATTAAACTACAATTAAACTAACTACCAATTAAATTAAACTAAACTACACATTTAAAAAATCCTAACACTACTCTAAAAATTACAAAAAGTATCTAATTACAAAAAATAACTAAATTACAAAAAACAAACACTAAATTACGAAAAATAAGACACAAATTATCAAAAATAAAAAAGAATTACCCCTAATCTAATAGCCCTATCAAAAAAAAAAAAAAACCTAGCCTACAATAAACTACCAATAGCCCTTAAAAGGGCCTTTTGTGGGGCATTGCCCCAAATAAATCAGCTCTTTTACCTGTTAAAAAAATACAAACACCCCCCAACAGTAATACCCACCACCCCCACAACCAACCCCCCCAAATAAAATAACTATCTAAAAAGACCTAAGCTCCCCATTGCCCTGAAAAGGGCATTTGTATGGGCATTGCCCTTAAAAGGGCATTTAACTCTTTTACATGCCCAGACCCTAAACTAAAAATAAAATCCACCCAAAAAACTTAAATGAACCTAACACTAACCCCCCGACGATCCACTTACAGTTATTGAAGTCCTGCTTGAAGGATCCATCCAGCCAGCAAGAAGTCTTCATCCAGACGGCCTCTTCGATCTTCATCCAGCCGGCAAAGTCCTCATCCAGGCGGCAAGAAGCCTTCATCCATACAGCATCTTCTATCTTCGTCCATCTGGCGCGGAGCTGGTCCATCCTGAAGATATCCGGCGTGGAGCATCCTCTTTATATGGTCCCCGCTGTAAACTGGATCTTCAATGCAAGTGACTTCATCCAAGATGAAGTCCCTTGCATTCCTATTGGCTGAAAGATTTCAATCAGCCAATAGGATTAGAGCTGCTAAAATCATATTGGCTGTTCCAATCAGCCAATAGGATTTGAGCAGCTCTCATTCTATTGGTTGTTCCAATCAGCCAATTACTTCGCCGACTGGATGAAGATCGAAGAGGCCACCTGGATGAAGACGTCTTGCCTCATGGATGATGACTTCGCTAGCTGGATGGATCCTTCAAGCGGGACTTCAAGAACTGTAAGTGGATCGTCGGGGGTTAGTGTTAGGTTTTTTTAAGGGTTTTTTGGGTGGGTTTTATTTTTAGTTTAGGGTCTGGGCATGTAAAAGAGCTAAATGCCCTTTTAAGGGCAATGCCTTTTTATTTTCATAGGGCTGTTAGATTAGGTGTAATTCTTTTTTATTTTTGATAATTTGTTTCTTATTTTTT